>NC_041395.2:191630861-191850861 GCF_900747795.2 Erpetoichthys calabaricus
TTTCCTGTCACCCTCAATGACAACCTTTTACTCCCCGAATGTGATTCAAGGTACACTATCTCAGTGCTATAATTGCTATTTCCTGCTGAGAGTGCTTAGACTATGACCTAATCTGACATGTTTGCCCATTTTCCCCACATGATATTTTTAAACTTTTTTTTTTATATATTGTGATGCGTGAGTCACTTTCTGCACCCCAAAACACGAGGCTGAGTCACAGTACTTTAGCAAAACCAGCTTTATTCAGCTTGAAACATGAACAGCACGGTTATTTATTGTAGCGGGATCTACCACTCTCCTATACGCAGACACAGCAGTCAAGCAGGGTCGTAGTCAGGTCAGTGGCAGAGTTATACTGTTCCCTGCATTTATAATGTGCCTTGCATCACTCATCGTTGACAGGCATTTATGGCGTGACTGCGATTGGCTCAGATTTGCTTCTTCTGCACTGCTGAAGCATTGTGAGCCTGCATTTGCCCCAGGAAACGGACAAGCAATCTTCCATAGATGCAGCAATCGCACTTCGGGATGCACTTTGATATATCGTCCCGTTATTGGTTCCAAAACAGTTCAGAAACCTCACAATATGTATATACATTCTTAATCCATGTGACTTACATAATAAACATTGACATGACAAACATCGACTGAAGAAAAATTACATTATGGCAAAAAATAGTCAAGAACATGCATGTTTTTTTGTTTTTTTTTTAATTATTAAAAAGTGTTTCACTTAAGACCACAATATCCTGTGGCAGCAGAGGAAAATGACAAAATCTGTATATATAAAATTCTAAGGTCTGTTCATCTCTCATGTGATTACTTGCAAACTACTGGGGCTAGAACTTTGATCTTGGTCTTGATCGAAAGTCTATGACCTGATACATCTTATAAATTCAAAAACTATGAGGTACAGACAACCTCGGCTCACTGACCGAGTTTTCTGAGTTTATTATGACAAAATGATCATCAAATGAAGTTAAATGGCATAAAGAAAAAGAAGACCAGCAACATCTGCTGAGTTTCACGCAAACTGTGGATGCTGATGATGTGACAAAGAACATATTAGGAAGAAGAAGAAGAGCATTGCTATCTGCTTAGCATCAATCATAGGATACACAACAGCAAAGATGAATGGCAAAGATGGAAGAATCCATGTAAGCAGAGGTCTTTGTGTTTCACTATTAGAAAAAAAATGTAAACAGGTATGTGGTCCGGAGGAGGCGTAATCCCTCTTCCAGTCCTTCCAGTTGTCCCGGCTGGGTACTGCCCCCAGTCGTTCGCCACAGGTGTAACAAAACACTCTAGGACATCCATTTTTATTTGTTTATGATTAAACAATGCAGAGGTCATCTTTAGCTAAACTTGTGAGCTTCAAGTCTATATAAAATGAAAAATGCATATTTTTATGTAGCAGCTTTACTTTTTAGACATAGATTCCGGAGGAGTCATAGTGGAGGTGAAATGATTTGACTGAATTGATGTTTGTTTCTCTGCAATACTAAATTACTTAAAAAAAGTGGACTAAAATGCCTGCCCCTGTCCTTTAAATGTGGGATGTTTTAGTTCTCATCTCTGATGTACTCCCTTCTCTCTTATTTCCACAAATTAAGTAAATAAATAAAAACAGACATGTTTTCGGTTCATGTAAGTAATATTAACTTATTGGCTTTTATTTTGCAGTGTATAGCAATACTGCCACCTCTGTGATAAACTGATCCTCTAATCCATAGCTCTGCAGTGAGTTTTTAAGATGTATTATGCTGCACTCACCTACATACTCCCCCCACCAAGTGCCTTTGTGCTGCAAAGGCCTGCCTTGCTTTGCTGGTATCCTGGATACAGGGTCCAATGCTAGGGTCTGATTGGCTGATAAGAATAGTAGGGAAACAGCAAGCAGAGCAAGTGCAATCCACTGCTTCTTCCATTTTAAATTAAGTGAAAACAGATATGTTTCATATATTGATATGCATAGACATATAATCTATTCAGTTCATTGGATGTTTTGACCGATACGGATAATAAATCTGGCCGAAGACTGAATAGAATGAGATGCAACAATAGCTACTACTGCATTTGCCAGCGCTAGCAAAGAATCTGCAGCCCGTCTTCTTTTTTAATTCAAGACCCTTCCCCCTCCTTTAAGGAGAGACAGAAGCATTTTGAGGCCTGTGCTTGTGTTTTCTTAAAAGAAAAAAGTGAACCTTTTAAAACTAAAAAACTAACAAAGGATATGGCTCGGAGTTCTGAAAAGACAAGACAAAGGTGGAGCTTGTTGAACACTTTCTTACGGTGCAACCTGAACCCGGAAACTCAGAAAGTAGTGGTTTTTGTTATTATGATGCTGCTGGTTATTATCAATGTGGTGCTGATGTTTCTACTGGCTTTCCATTGAGAGCCGAAGCATGTGCTAGAAGAAGGCATCTACATGTATCAGTGGATGAGCAAATATGGAAATAGATAAAGTGCATGACGTAGGTATCAGCCTCTCACAATGAGAGGTCAGCTGCCATCCAGGCCTTCATAATTGAACAATAAGTTTAAATTACTTTTAAGAGTTTCCAGATCCATGACATTGAGGAAGATGGTATGCTGCTAGATCATTAGACTTTCTAGAAAAGAGAGAGAATTTAAACATTTTGCTTACTTTCACACCCTTTCTTACTGGATGGTGAAAATGTGTCATTATAGAAAAGAATTGTCTTCTAAACTTTTTTTAATTTCGTTCAGAAAATATCTGGGTGAGTAAGAAAATTCTAAATTTTTTAATATATTGTGTTTTTAAAAGATATGGTTTATGTGTTTTTAACAAATAGTTTCCTCTTCAGTTTGGATTTCTGTAAGGTAAAAAGTATGTGTGTGTGCTGATACGTTAAGAAGACCCAAACTGATTTTTGATTTTTAACAAATAACTGTATTTTGGCTAAACGACAATTAAATAAATATTTATTATAAAAGATGATCATTTGTTAGTGGCAAGAAAAACTGTTTTTTTCATTTGCTGTCTGACCAAAGCTGCAGTAAAGGTAGCAATGTTTCAGAGATATTGTCTAAAGGATATTGTAGAGATATTATTCCTTTTTGATTATAAAGACTGGTCTTTAAAAGGTATCAAATGGACAATAACATGAAATTCATGATGGCAAAATTTGTTGAATTTAACATATTTTCCTGCCTGACTTGGCTATACTGTACTTGCTATGTTTTCTCTTTTTCTAGTCCTCCACACATATTCACTGTGTGTTGTAGTCAAGTATGATAGTTGTGTAGCTGATTTTATCAAAGAATCAAACCTCAAACCCTTGATTTGCTCGTCCAACACACAATTTTCTTGTCTTGATGGTTTCTGATGCTATGAAAAAGTGTTATGTATTTCAGAATAATTCAGCTTCACAACCTGCACAATAAACGTTCACTAAAGTCTTTGGGACTTAGCTGTGTGTCTTTATTAATCAGCTTCCTTTATCCAATCAAGTTTCATATAGCTTTCATAAGGAGCTTAAAACTATGGATTATCAATGTTTGAATGAGACAAACATGGAATGCATGTACTAATAAGTTAATAATGTAAATATAAACATTATTGTAAAGATTTAAATATCATTATACTAAGAAATGAGCAACAACAGTTTTGGATTTAACTAAGGTCAAAACAGAAAATTCATGATTAATGATTAAAGATACATATTTCACTTTTTCTATTTTAGAGTATAATACAGGAAGATTTATAAAGACATACATGGTGGGTGAAAGACTATAATGTCTATACAAATTACAAAATGTTTAACCTCATATGTCTTTATATTGGTGGAAACACCCAATGATGTTTAGGTGCCAACATGTGCTCCTTATGAGGATAATGGAGTAGATTCATCTGCTAACATCAGTATTTGAATTTTAAGCAAATATTTGTGAAATCTTTAATCACAGGTGAAGTTATGCTGTGAGTGTTAAGAGTATATTTACTTGCACCTGCCATTCCTTACCAGTCATTCTGGCTACTAAGAGCTGTTGCAGTGCCAATTTTTAGGTCTAGATTTTATTGCCACAATGTATATACTATACTATATATACTATGTATATGTATATACTAATGATTGAATACTAGCAATGTATGCAGTGTTGTGTTTTTTTAATTCTCTTCTTTACTTAGTTCATTCACTGTGGTCAGTCACATCACTGTTTCATTTAGTTAACGTCTATGTAAGCTATATCACTGTTTTGAGTTTTTTGCACCTTCCATGTACATTAGATCCTTTCTAAAAAGTGCTATCTTTCAGCCCTCAATGTACAACCATGTGTGCAACCATTTTTGCTCTGAATTGTTTTGTGTGCTTTGTAATTACATTATGAGAGAATACTCTGTAAAAGGCACTCCATTAGACAAAGATTAATTAATTTATTGATTATGTGCTCTCTTCCACATTATAAGTGGATGATATTTCATGAGCATCACTATAAAATTCTGTTTAATGAGATACGTAAAATTAAAATGTATAGAGTACTTCTCAGTGTAAAGACTCAGACAACTGAAATGTTCAGTCTCATTTGGCTGAACTCTCCTTTGGAATTTGCTGAGTTATAGGAATTTTTTTTCTCTTTTGCTGTGTAACAATAAACAGCCTTTTTGGCATTTAAAGTTAATACTGTAGTTTAGGCAGTTATAATCAAGACAGGAGGAATCAGATCATAGGTCAGAATAAAGAAAAGCATTTTTAGAATAAAGACGTGACTCCTGCCATGTGCCTAAAGCTGCTAAAGTACACTTAGGCCCTTGTGACCTTAAATCAAATAAATCATGACAGAAAAATAATGATCATCCATATTTTTTTTTAAATATGAGGAGTGGTTGCACTATGAGTGTCAGGTGTTAATTTAATGTTTTTACTCTGCAAGAACATGAAGGTATAAATGAAGACAGGGTGGTAAAAATTACAGAACAGTCAGCATTTAAACAGCATGGTTTAAACAATATCTGAAAATGAGTTGCTGCCACGTACTCCAACATAATTCACATTTTTTAATCTGGTTATCTGGTGGTAAATCTTTATACAAAATGTTTTGTTCAAATCTCAGCTCAATGTCAATATGTTTGGGTGTGGCATAGTATTGGTACACCTGTGAAATTGTTCTGCATGAATCCAGACCAGAGCTGCTCATCCTGACACCCTTATATCATGAAAAAAAAAAAGATTGCTATGAGAAGTAAAATTTGAAAAATAGACTGGGAGGATGAGGGAGCAAAAGGAGAGTTATAAGGCCAGCTGGGCTCATTGCCAGGATCAAAGGACCAAAACAAAAACTCTAAACTCTCAAAAATTCTAGTTCAAAACAACAAAGGCCAGACTATTTAACTAATATAGAGATAATTTCTGTAATATTTCACAAATGAATTACTGTAGTTATTTTCCTCCAAAACTTGGATGCTAAGAATGGTGTGCTACCATGTTTTATATCAGTAGTATTGTGGAGTCAGACACTGTGTAATTAAGTTTCATCACCGGCAATCATGCATGACAGCAGTAAAGAATATGGTAATGTCCATGGAGAAAAATCACCAAATGGCAGCACTCATACTGATTTAAGATAGTAATAATAATAATAATTCATTACATTTATATAGCGCTTTTCTCAGTACTCAAAGCGCTATCCACATAGGGAGGAACCGGGAAACGAACCCACAATCTTCCACAGTCTCCTTACTGCAAAGCAGCAGCACTACCACTGCACCACCTGTGAGGACAAGGTGGTGTTTTCATAGTAACATGAAAATAATGAATAGTATTAAAAATTTGTGTAACATGATGAATCAAACAATTAAAGTAACATGGAAAAACATTAAAGGATCACAGCATCTCTTCCCAGTGCACTTGGACCCAGCTACAGTGCAACTTTTAAAGCACCTTGTATATTTGATCCTTTGAATTACATATGCACAGTTCATATCACTGACTGCAAGCAGCATTGTAATGACTTTCAGATTACCTCTTAAAAATTTCAGAAGCATTAGGCAAAGTCATAGATGGATAGAACGTATAGTTTTTAACAGAAGCTCTTTAAATAAAAAATACATTCTTTTATTTCTCTCCCTTGCTAACAGCTTCAGGAAGTCCAGAGTGTGTCCCATAACTGACAGAACTCTTTCAATTAACTTGTTGATTTGGTGTGCCTGTCCTGAAGTGATGTTACCAGCCCAGAACACCACAGCATAGAAAATTGCACTGGCCTTCACACAGTAGTAGAAGATGTGAAGAAACTTATTATACCACACTGAAGGAATGCAGTTTCCTAAGAAAAAAGATCCTGCTTTACCTGCTCTTATATAGTTCCACAGACCAGTTCAACTTGTCATTGATGTGGACCTCCAAGTACTTCTTGGAGTGCACCACCTCTACATCATTTCCCTGAATAGCGACTGGACATAGAGGTTCTTTGGTGAGGTGAAAGTCAGTAACCACCATCTAAATGGTCTGTGCTTACTACTTATTACTTATATTCTTACTAATGTTATATGTCTAATATTGTAGGACTGCTAGAGATACATTTATGAAAAGAAAAAATCATTTCCTGCAAGCATTTCAGGGAACCCTAACAGTTGCCCTCCTTATCCTAGTTGTTAGTCCAGGCCCAAACATGCCTTTAGACTATGTTTAACGTTTAAAACTGAATTTCTTTTGTTATTCAGCTGTTTAGGAAGTACTAAATCCAGTGAGATAATTTTATGTTAAAAAAGTTTATGTAAACATGGACTTGTGGAAATGTGAATTATTTGTACAGCATAATTAGCTATTTGAATGTAGTTATGTTCACATTACAATGTAAAATTGGACACAAAGGATATAAAGCAAACATTAATTTAATACTACATAATGCACATGTTTCCATTGGAGATTTCTGCAAAGAGCAGCCAATTGTTTGTTACCTTTTTGCAGTTATCTGCAAACAGATACTTTATCTTTTTTGATTACATCTTGCCTGAAGAAGGGGCCTGAGTTGCCTCGAAAGCTTGTATATTGTAATATTTTTAGTTAGCCAATAAAAGGTGTCATTTTGTTTGGCTTTTCTTTACAAAAATATGTTTGCTTTGGCTGTGTGGTGCTGCTAATTTTGCAATTCATAGGTGTATATGTGTGTTATATGTAATTTTATAATGCTTCCATAGTGCCAAACCTTTGGCTGCTTACACATGATTAGAAATTATTTAATGAAGTTCAAAAGCATGTTTGTAGCATAATGGTTAAGTGAAAAATAACTACTTATAGTCAACAGGCTAACAACCTGATCCTTTTTAATAATTTGAAAATCTTGAAAAATGAGTGATATTGAAAGAAAAAAAAAACTCGCTCTATGATAAAATGATATTATATCTACAAACTACTGATAACAAAAAATCTTTAAATGAAGCAACTGAAAATTTTAATTTTCAGCAACTTTTATTTATGTTTTATAGAAAAAGATCTTTTGGGGCTACTTCTGCTTTTAAAAGAAAGGTGTATTATATTCAGAAAAAGTTACAATGAGACAATTTTGTTCAATGTCATCAGCGTTTTTATTTTTTTAGGATTATAAAAAGACTACAGTAATCCCTCCTCCATCGCGGGGGTTGCGTTCCAGAGCCACCCACGAAATAAGAAAATCCGCGAAGTAGAAACCATATGTTTATATGGTTATTTTTATATTGTCATGCTTGGGTCACAGATTTGCGCAGAAACACAGGAGGTTGTAGAGAGACAGGAACGTTATTCAAACACTGCAAACAAACATTTGTCTCTTTTTCAAAAGTTTAAACTGTGCTCCGTGACAAGACAGAGATGACAGTTCTGTCTCACAATTAAAAGAATGCAAACATATCTTCCTCTTCAAAGGAGTGCGTGTCAGGAGCACAGGCTGTCAGAAACAGAGAGCAAAGCAAACAAATCAATAGGGCTGTTTGGCTTAAGTATGCGAAGCACCGCCACAAAGCTGTTGAAGGCGGCAGCTCACACCCCCTCCGTCAGGAGCAGGGAGAGAGAGAGAGAGAGAGAGAGACAGATAAAAACAAAGAGTGAAAAATCAATACAAGCCCTTTGAGCTTTTAAGTATGTGAAGCACCATGCAGCATGTCGCTTCACTAAGCAGCTGCACACAGAAGGTAGCAACGTGAAGATAATCTTTCAGCATTTTTAGACGAGCGTCCATATTGTCTAGGTGTTCGAACAGCCCCCCTGCTCACACCCCCTACGTCAGGATCAGAGAAAGTCAGCGCAAGAGACACAGAGAAAAGTAAGTTGGGTAGCTTCTCAGCCATCTGCCAATAGCGTCCCTTGTATGAAATCAACTGGGCAAACCAACTGAGGAAGCATGTACCAGAAATTAAAAGACCCATTGTCCTCAGAAATCGGCGAACCAGCAAAAAATCCACGATATATATTTAAATATGCTTACATATAAAATCCGCGATAGAGTGAAGCCGTGAAAGGCGAAGCGCGATATAGCGAGGGATCACTGTACTACATTTTATTATGATTGGTTGAGCATTTCACAAGTTATTGGGTGCCACAATTGAATAAACACATTCATACATAAATCACAATGGAAATGGTAAAATGGTTGTATTCATGCATGCCTAAAACATATAAATTAATTTGTTAGAGCTCTGCCTTGGCAGCACTTTTTCTCTTTTTAGAATTATGACTCTTTCATTTGTTAATTGTGTGTCCCCTAGTGTTTCCTCGATTATTAAAATCTTCATTTTGGTATTAATACCAGCTTTGGCACCTCAGAACTAATACCAAAACAATACCAAAGCAAATAATGGACAACTTCGAATTTCCCAAATAATAAAATGCCAAATTAATTGAAATTCACAATCAGCAGAGTGGATATGGGTGTAAGGGACACTGAATGCTAAAGGGCAGCAGTGCTTTTGGGGGCTACATTTCATTTTAAAAGTAACTTAGTTATAATACTTACAAAATAAGTTTTTCAGCTAAAAGTATGTTATGTAGTTACTTATTATATGCTTGCTTAAAAATATCAAAAGTGAAAGGGCATACCTCTTCTTAACTATGGCAACACGGAGGAATCAATATACTTTTAATACCTTGTCCAGAAAAGTACAATACCAAAAAGTACTATGCAGGGAGGTCTGCTACTCATGCTTCTTGCAACTTCCAGCAATCCATCCATCCTTTTTCTAAACCTGCCTTATCCTGAACAGGGTCACAGAGGAGATGGAACCTATCCCAGCAAGCATAGGGCATAAGACAGGAACAATTCCCGGAAAGAGTGCCAGTCCATTGCAGGGCAAACAAACACAAACACTGAAAACTGCAATTTGACAGTGTGAACAATAAAATTTTTTTAATTTCTATAAAATATGTAGTGAAACATTTGGGTGCTTGCAAATACTGTAGCACCACTTGGCTTGGAACTGAGAGGGACACGTTGTGTGTGGAGCCACAGACACCCCTGGGCACCATGGTAGCACTCGTGTTGTGAAGAGGTGGGCTGAACACACCCCAAGGAAACGCAGTCTCTCCTTCAAAACCCCCTCTTAAACGGTGTTACAATGGGAAGCAAATAGTTTTTTTTACCTCCTCTTTGCTCAATCAGCTGCTGGCTTGCTGCTGCTGCCATGCCACGTGATTTGCATCTCGTGCGGTGCTTCAAACATTTAAAATCCTGTACAGCAGCTATCCTACTCTTTGTGTTTTATTTCTGGCCCCGGTCATGGTTAAATCTTTTGGCACAAAGTCCCATCTCGCAAGATGTGAGTTCTTGATATTTTTTAGTTTATAATTTAAAAACGGAATTAGAATCTGATAATCTAACAACATCACATTAAAGTTTGATAAATTCTGAACAGAATGATACCTAACATATAATTGTAGATTTTAAAATAAGCCTAATTTAAAACTTGACAAAAAACGTGACATAAAAACGTCACAGTTGCACTTTTAGGCGTAGGATTTTATATATAGAGAGTAGATAGTCACTTGACCCTAGTGGTTCAATCACCTCTACACCCTTAATTCTATCTTATTACAAAATATTAAATCCAGACAAGCTTCACCCCATGTTGGTGCTTTAACATACTGTGTTAAAAATCAGTCACTGATTGTGCTCCTCCATCTGCAAGGTTATCCCAGTTAATATTTGGATAATTAAAGTCCCCCATGACTATAATATCACCCTGTAAACTTGCCTTTTGATATTACTAAAAAGATGTGTGTTGAAATTACTGTCTGACTTGGGTGGTCTATAACACTCCTAAAATAAGACCTCTTTCCCTAATATTTTCCTGGTGAAGCCACATGTCCTCACTAAGATGGGGCTCATCGTCCAACTGAAGAGGACTTACATTTAAATTCTGTTTGGCATAAACAGCAACCCCATCTCCTTTTCTGTTCTGTCTGTCTTTCCTAAAAAATGTGAATCCCCATCTTTGTTATTTAGCCAGGTTTCCGTTATTGCTATAATATTATAATTATGCTCTGCTACATACAGCTCCAACTCACTCACCTTATTTTTGATACTTCTAGCATTAAGGTAAGCTATTTTTAATGTGCTACTCCTTCTGCATTTAAATGCATTTTTATGTCTACACCGTTGTTTGTTCCTCCATGCATAGATCCAAACCTGGCCTGTCCTAAACTCCATGCCCCCTCATTCCCTAGTTTAAACAATCCTCGACTAGCCTACTCATACGCCTCCCCAATACATTGGTGCCCCTCCAGTTCAGATATAAACCATCACGGTGGAACAGGTCCCATATGTTCCAAAAGGGGTTCCAATGCCCCATAAATTTATACCCTTCTACCCTGCACCAAGATTTCAGCCACGCGTTAAGCCTTCTAATCTTCTCAATCTTACCTGGACTGGCGCGTGGTACAGGCAGAACTTCAGAGAAGACTACCTTGTCAGTTCTGCTCCTCAGCTTGGCACCTAACTGTTTGAATTTGGATCGCAGAACTGACAGACTACCCTTATGTATGTCATTTGTTCCAACATCCTTGCTTACCACCTCAGAATCATCAGAGACACTGTCCAGCTCTGCAAGGATGTGATTACGGTTTGACTCTTCAAATTCTTGGGTTGATGCCCCTGGACAGTGTGCACCCTTTACCTTACACCTTGTGACCGTGACCCACCTATTTCTATCTGTCTGGTCTGGAATCTCCTCCTACGCCACCTTGGGGGTGCACACTATTTCTCTAAAGGACACCTGGGCCAAGTCCACCAATTCTCTACCACAACACAGGCCAGCTAACTCCTCCTCCAGTTCAGCGTCCCTGAGCTCAAGGTGCTGGATCAGCTGGCATCTCCTGCAGATGCAGCTCCCATACACAACTGGCTCCTCCAAACTGTCATCTAAAAAGTCCAACATCCAACAGGACTTGCATTGCACTGGCCTTATTATTAAAATTTGCTTTAGGAATAGTAAAACTGCCTTGACTTTTTTTTCTTAAAATTAAATGATTTAAGTTAAATGGTAACACTAAGAACTGTTACAGCTATTTTACACCTTGTCCCCTTAAGCTCCTGTACTGTCCTTCCTCTCAGCTGCCTGCTGTTTGTCCTTCTATGAGGTTTACTTTTCTCTGTCTGTTCCCCTAACTTTGCGCTCCTCTTATTCCTTCCTTAAAAGCTCTCCACTCGCACTGTTTGTATTACCCCACTAAATAATGAACCCTTACGCAGTTGCTCGCCTATCTGTTCTACCTCTGGACCAGGAAGAACTGTTCAATCTAAAGTAAACAAATAAATAGACCTTTACTACCTTATCTGTGCCTACAGCCCATTGTGCCTGATTGGTGTCTTAACGCTGGCTGCTTACATGCGCATCGCTGAGCCCTCCCCTTTATTGCTTTGAAATTTGCCAAGACCTTTTTTCTTTTCTTTTAAACTAAGGAATAGCTGTTATGAGCAGTTATTTGCTTACAAATGCCGATATCAGTTACCGCTGCTTTCTACCCTATACAGATACCCAGATACAGATAACAAGAGCTAGTACACATACAAATGCAAGTAACTTTTCCAAGCACACCTCCAAACACCCAGCTCCTTTTGCTCTTGTGTGGGCGGGGAAAAAAAAGCATAATAAAAAGGGCAAAAAGCTTTAAAAATTCCTGCACGGTTCCTTAGCAGCAATCAAAACCAAAATGTATTTTTTTATTTAACTCTCACACCACAGAAAACAACAAAAACTCTCAATAGCCTCTGTCTTTTGTAAAGTACATGTCAGCACGCCTCAAGCGTCCCACAATAGTAAACTTCGTTGATCTTCAGGATTACAGTTTACATTTGTGAAATTTGTTCTTTATCCTCTGGCTAGATTGTTCTTTTCTGTCTTTGGCTTTTTGTTTTCTGTCTTAGTTTCCTAGTTCTCTTCCTACTTAGTGCTTAGTTTCCAGTGTTTCATTGTGTTTTCTTTTCAGATTTTCAGAGTTTATTTTTTATTAGTTTGTAAAATGTGAATTACTTATTCTTTTTCATCTAGCCTCCTTAATGTTTGTTTGTTTGTTTTTTGTTATTGTTCCTGATGAAGAAAATGCAGGCTTTTTCTGAAAAGGACTGTAAATAAGCAATCAGCAAATGAAGGGACTAAAACAAAAGAGAGTCAAAAATAGGCTAAGTATCATTAGCAATTCAACAAATAGCAACACTTACAAAATTTAAAAGCTAAAATACAAAATAAATGCAAACAAAATCATGAGTTAAGATTTATTTTAAAGATATGATTCCAGTTACTTTGTGCTTCCATCTACTCATGGCTCATTGATGTCATGCATCTCGAGGTGCGTCATATGATGCATCATATGATTATGAGTAGCTGTAGAAACTGTAAGCAACATGGTTGTACCCATGTTATAAATGTGACAGGATAGTGGAACCATGGTGATTCAAAATAACAGTAATCAAAATAGTAATGTGAACAAAAAGTAACCCAGATAAATAACATTACTTGTCATGTAATCTGATGTTAATACGAGGGACGTTCAAAAAGTTTCTGCACTTTTATATTTTCGTTGGAAATGATAAAGATGGGAGGAGGAGTAATTGGCCATATCTGATAGTGTCATGTAACTAGTTCTGTCTGGCAAGCCGGCTGCCCTGTGGTGAAGATGGACGCCAAACTTATAAATTGCACCAAAGAGGAACAGCGTTCTGTCATGCACTTTTTATGGGCAGAGGGTGTGCTGGGAGCACAAATTCTTCTCTGCATGTGTGCACAGTATGGGGATAAAGTTCTCCCTCATAGAGTCATCTATGAGTGATTTGAAATGTTTGAAAATGCCAGTACTACTTTGATGGCTGCAGAGCGCTTCGAACATTCAGCTACAGCCATGACCAGGAGGAATGAAGAAAGAACTGTGGTACTGATTAGCAAAAACAGAAGAAAATTGCATCGCAAAGGAAGGTGACTATGTAGAAAGTGATGTAATTTGTTTCTGAAATTCTTAATAAACAGAGTTAAAAAAAAAGTGCAGAAACATTTTGAATGTCCCTCGTAAATCTTTAAATAAGTCTGAGTTTTTGTATCCCTGTGGGTGATCTACAGTAAAACCCCTGCATTAAGGAGAAAGGGTAAAAGTAGAAATAGTAAATATTTTATCTTTCTTTCTATTGTGACTGAATATTGAATACTTTACTTAATGCAGACTTTATTTACCTGCATTATAATACTGCTAATGAACAGAAGTTCAATATTCATGTCTGATTTAATCTATAAATGTAATGAATTATTATTATTATTATAATAATGTGCTAACATTACCAATACATTATGCTGATAGCACAAAGGTGGAAAGTTCACTTCCTATGCAGGCCACCACTTATAAAACCATGTAATCTGTTCTTCCTTAATAATACTCCTTGGGCACCATAAAGAACAGCTAATTGAAAATGAATGCTAGACATGAGGTGAATATGACACTAGCCTTTAATGTATATCTTCATTCACACCAAGTAACAAATGAAAAGAAAAGTGTCCATGTACAAACTAGATGGATGTCTTCTATAAAAAATGATGAAACATACAAAATGGTGACAGTAGAAGCAAAAAGCTAAATATAACAACAAAACGGGGACTTTAGAAGACCTAAAGAGGCATTTGTTCTTTAAATGCTATCAGTATATTTTAAAGTATCTAAAACACCCAATGGAGCAGCACGGTAGCACAGTGGTAGCGCTACTGCCTCGCAATAAGGACACCTGGGTTTGCTTCCCGGGTCCTCCCTGAGTGGAGTTTGCAGGTTTTCCCCGTGTCTGCGTGGGTTTCCTCCGGGTACTCTGGTTTCCTCCCACAGCCCAAAGACATGCAGGTTAGGTGCATTGTCAATCCTAAATTGTCCCTAGTGTGTGGTTGGTGTGTGTGTGTGTGTGTGCCCTGTGGTGGGCTGGCGCCCTGCCCGGGGTTTTTTCCTGCCTTGCGCCCTGTGTTGGCTGGTATTGGCTCAAGCAGACCTGTGACCCTGTGTTAGGATATAACAGGTTGGAAAATGATTGACTGACTGACTGATGACTAAAACACTCAATACAATAAAGCAGTAGTAAGCCATTTACCCTAACCCCAAACACAGTCCAAACTAGACAATACTGATGTAAAATAGTCAGTAGTGAAACAAAGAGTAATCTCTGTTGTTTCCAATAAAAAATGTTTACTTCAGTTTCAAGTGAAAGTCATTTTCTTTGATGCAGCATCAAAGCCCAGTATAGAAGAAAGGATCATCTATTAGTCTGCTACTGATACTTACCAAAAATACCATCCATCCATCCATTTTCCAACCCGCTGAATCCGAACACAGGGTCACGGGGGTCTGCTGGAGCCAATCCCAGCCAACACAGGGCACAAGGCAGGAAACAATCCTGGGCAGGGTGCCAACCCACCGCAGGA
Organism: Erpetoichthys calabaricus; assembly: GCF_900747795.2. Classification (NCBI taxonomy): domain Eukaryota; kingdom Metazoa; phylum Chordata; class Cladistia; order Polypteriformes; family Polypteridae; genus Erpetoichthys; species Erpetoichthys calabaricus. The sequence goes on from NC_041395.2 coordinate 191,645,740, forward strand.
CAAACACACCCACACACCAAGCACACACTAGGGCCAATTTAGAATCGCCAATCCACCTAACCTGCATGTCTTTGGAATGTGGGAGGAAACCGGAGCGCCCGGAGGAAACCCACGCAGACACGGGGAGAACATGCAAACTCCACGCAGGGAGGACCCGGGAATCGAACCCAGGTCCCCAGATCTCCCAACTGCGAGTACCAAAAATACCATATATCAAAAAGGTAAAGTTGTCTTTTGTAATATTACAGAGGATTTGGTATCAGGATGTTACCATCTGATACACTGGCACAGACCATTACCAAAAAGGTAATTAACTTACATTAAAGCTTGATTTGAAAATAACATAAAATGATTAAAAATAGCTTAGGGTGGTATGGTGATGCAGTTGATTTCATAACAGATATGTCTTGTTTTCCTCAAACATCCCTAAGACATGTGTGAAGTTAATTGACCACTCTATGTAAAATATAATGATAGATGATGGTGTAAACTGTATTTTGAGACTTTTTCAGAATAGGAAGAAAGAAGTTTCTAGGTAAGATATTTCTACTTAGCAGTCATGGCACCGGTGAGTGGTGAAATATTGCATGTTAATTAGCATATGCAAGTAATAATTTCACTATAATCTGTACACATGACAATAATTTCCCTACAAACCTACAAAATGCAAATAAAGATTCGTATAAATCTTTATTTCCTTTTTCGGGTCTGTCTGTATAGGTGTGTATTTATGAAATTGCCTAGTTTTAACAAAGCCACCGTCACCTCCCAAACTTGAGTTGATTAGAAGTTTAGAAAACATATGCTAAAGGAATAGGCTTCAGATCCCTATGACTCTGTAAATCCCTTAACGTGTATAATTGTATTAACTATTTGCCATTTTCAAATTGTATCCCTATGTATGATTATTACTTAGTGTCTGAACTCACAGACATTCATTTACATTTTAAAGGATGTATTTACTTTTTAGAATTGCTATAAGATTGTCATGGTAGTATATAACAAAACTTCAGTTAACTTTAAGATTGATTAATGTTAGGCAATTTCACTGATAATGAGACCAAGAAATGTGCTTAGAAGCAAAGTGTCCTTATTGTGTTGTGTGCTTTCAATGAATGAGACAAACTTCCTGTTTATAACCAATAATTTTAGCACCACATTACTTTTTGACACATTTTTATTTTATGGTTTCACTTAATTTGTAATACATTTTGTATTAAACATGATGATTCAGGAAATAGGTATTTTGAATCGGCTAAAAGTATCACTTTTTTTCATTTTGACAGTTGATTAGTGATGGCAGTGTGGTATATGCAGAGGCCCTTTGGGATCATGTCACCATGGATGACCAGGAGCTGGGTTTTAAGGCTGGAGATGTGATTGAAGTAATGGATGCTAGCAATAAGGAGTGGTGGTGGGGAAGGATTCTGGACAGTGAGGGATGGTTTCCAGCTAACTTTGTTCGGGTAAGTTATGCAGATAATGTAAGTGAATGCATTTATGCCTTGTACTGTAGATTTAATGTAGACTTGATCAACATCAATCAGGTGATTTTGTCCCTTTAACAAATTAATCATCTTTATTGCAGAATGCTGTGTTAAAATAAACCTTTTAAGGAAAACTACTGTCTTGCACCCAAGAGAAGAGTCCAGTGGCTTCAAGAAAACTAACTTTATTCCAATCAAAACAGGAACAGTTAAGATATTTATTCAAACAGGAACTACTACTTCAATAGACACAGACACAGAAAACAAACAGTGACGGGGCCAGGCCAGTGGCCGGATTAGAATGTTCCTTGCATCATTCATTGGGTGACAGACGTGTTACGTTGCGAGGTAACAACCTTGCACTTGCCTCAGGGGAGCCTGATAAGCAACCTTCCACAGATGCGTCAACTGCATTTTTACTTGTAGCACAGTTGGGGAAGGTCTGAAATGGTCTCAAAAATCGCACTATATATATATATTTATATATATATATATATATATATATATATATATATATATATATAATATACACTAGCCGACACCCACCATAGCATACGGCAGTGTAAGAATAAGAACGGAAAACGATGAGAAAGGAATTCAGAAATCAAGAAGAAATAAATACTTCTTGAAAGACGCAGTGTGTCATGTAGAATTTCCAGCCAAGCAGGATTACATGTGAAAGTGATAAATAAATAAGGCTTTCTGAATTTACGTACTATGGCCATGGCATCCTGATAGTTTTGTTGCATGTATCTTGGACTTCCTGGAAATGTGGACGGTAATATGATCATTTTGCCTACACGTACGTTGTTATTTTCAGTGTTTGCTTGCAGTGCGTCAGATAGTCCTTTGTATTGTTCCACGCACAGATCTTGTTGATGTAATCTGAGATAGTTGAGAGGCGCATCCTCTGTTTTAACATACGCATCTACGACGTATTGTTGGAATAGTTTGCCACTGGAGCGCAAAATACTAAATGTATTCCTCATTGCTAATCTGTACACGTAAAATTGGCATCGAGTAAGCCTTATTCGCTTGGCGGTTCTTTTATCGGGAACATGTTGTAAATCTGTGTGCCAGCCAATGTCTCCGTAAGGGAATAAAAGCGGGTAAACCATAGGATCGCAATTCATATTGAGCGTGGAAATCTGTTTACAGGAGTTCCCTATGGGATAGATGCAAAGGTCCCTTTCGGCAGGCGTTTTGCCATCTTCTCCGATGAAAATCGTTGCAATGTCGGGGCATTGTATCGTCGTAAATCCTGCCCATTGTTTTCCTTGAAAACCATTCGTACAGATGCTGTTGGATTGGACTGAGTGATTTCATGCATGTGTTTGTATGATTTAGCGAAAGGGTTGATGGTTCTGAGCATGGAATCTAGCTGGAGAAGTGTATTTTCGCTGCATGCAGAGTTTCTTTATTTTGTAAGTGAACCTTAGTAGCTTGCGCTGTGTCAAAAACATACAACGGTCCATATCCTGGAGAGGTAGAAGTGTTAGCGTATAGTGGAGAGATTTGGTGATAAATTTGCCTGTGTATTTTAAAACAGTATGGTCCGTGGCCAGGACGTTGAGTTATCTGTGCACCCATGGAAGCAAATGCTAGAGAAGAGTTGTATTCTTGAATGTGTTCACGATAATTTTTAGCTTCTGATGTTTGCTGTGTAAGAAGCTGTTGTAAAGACACAGGTGGTTCCCGCAAAGGTGGTAAAGCTACTTTACCGTTGTGGCAGCACCTCCAGTACTTGTTGGATGTATTATGCTCAGCAGGCCAGTATAGTGCATGACATGGAAGAGGACGAATAGGAATCGAGAAATGACGTGTCGGCTGCGTGTGGGCGGGACCAGTTTTGAAGTGGAAGCAGGACGAATATGTGTGTGTATATATGTATGCAGTAAATCCTGAGTATGGTTTCATTTTGTGGTTTCAATAAAGTATATGCACTTTAGATGTTAAAGCTAAAATAGTAATAGTAAAAAATGTAAAATTTGAATAATAATGATTTTATGGCTAATTTTTTGTTAAGCTCCGTGTTAATCAAGATGAACCCATGGAAGAATGCTTAGCAAACTTTGATGTTGGGAAAAATAAAGATTCGATCTGTACAATGCACCATCATGGACCTGGACTCCTCTCCAAAGACCAGATGAGAACTAATGTCATAAATGAAATCATGACTACAGAAAAAGACTATATCAAGCATTTAAAGGATATCTGCGAGGTCAGTTATTATCTTTATCAGTATGTCTACAATTTGTGCATCAGTGTAACCATGAAAAAGATATTTAAATACAAAATGACAGAACATGTAATGCTGCAAAAACATAATCATGTCTTGTTTCAAGTTTTCTGCTTGTGTAATACTTATTCAAAATCAAGATTTACTCATAATAAGTGGAATATTTCTCAATGTATTGTATGTTTCATTTGATGTGTTTCTCAGTGAGTGCAATTACCAGACCCTTTACAATGCAAGAAAATACAATGCAAAAAAACAAAAAAAAAAACAAATTACAAATAAATAAAATACAAGATAAACCAGAAGAACTACATTGTCACATGGAAGTGTCCTGAAGGGAAAAATGAAAACAAACTATTATTGTAATGAGTATAGGTGTGAGTTAATAGGAAGAACTGAATGATAGCACAGTGATTATATTAACACGGCACAGTCATGTGTTTTTTTAAAATACACTTGTTTCAGTACAAGGTGTGGCGGACGGCCGGATCCCATGCCCGGCCGGAACGCGCCTTCAATGTATGTTCAGGGGGAACAACCATGGGCTGCTCAATACCTCCCCCGGGGTGCTTGGTGGCAGCCTCCCTGGCTGATGGTGGTGCCTCAGTTTCCCACAGGGCTTCATGGGAGATGGAGTTCTCCACAACCCTGTTGGGATTTGGGGTGACCACCAGGGGGTGCTGCATGGGTCCCTGAGCCTGGCTGGACGAGTCTTCAGCCCCGCCTGGAAATGCAACCAGAAACAGGTGATCAAGCACCTGGAGCATTTCCGGGTGGGCTATAAAAGGGGCCAGCAACCACCACTCAGTGGCCAGAGTCGGGAGGAGGAGGACGAAGCTTGACGGGAGGAGTGGTGGTGCCAGAGAGGAGTGTGGTTTTTGTGCTTGTGTTGGTATTTTGGACTGTGTTGTGGCTGGGGGATACGAGGAAGACGTGCCCTCCAGCTGAAGAAAATAAAGGTTTTATTTTTATACGTGCCTCCGTGTGAGTCTGTGCCGGGTCGGGTGCAATATAGCTCCTCGATTACAAAGGTTACAATGAAAGTTTAAGAAATTTATACTGCAGTAATTTTAAACAGTGACATCCAGTAGCAGTAGGTTAAATTGTCACCTCTGACTTTTTGTGACTATGAGCAGTTGTCTCCGCTGTTTAATCAGTAAACTTCTGGACTTTGCAAATGACTTTGTGAGATGCTTTGGAAAAAGACATCAGCTTAAATTAATAAAAGGATATATACAGGTATGAATAATTCATTATTGCAACAGTTAAATTCATATATCTTTAGCACATTTTATATAAATGTATAGTAAACTCTGATTATGGAATGAGAGATGCAAAAACAAATAATGAAAATAAAAATAAATAAATGGTGAGTGCCCTTCTAGGATTGATGCCCTGAGGTTGGTTCTTGCCTTAAGCCGGACACTGCCATGATAGGCATTAACATAAAACACTCCTAAAATGATTACCTAGGTTGAAAAATAGATAAATGTTCTTTGAGTCATTAAACCACATGACAAAAAGAATTTCTGTGTTCAGATTAGAACCATCCATCCATCCATTTTCCAACCCGCTGAATCCGAACACAGGGTCACGGGGGTCTGCTGGAGCCAATCCCAGCCAACACAGGGCACAAGGCAGGAACCAATCCCGGGTAGGGTGCCAACCCACCGCAGCAGATTAGAACCAGTACTGTTCAATTCACTTCTGATAGCAAAGTATGAAGTACATAGCCCTTAATTTTGAAGCCTTTAAGGATATCTACTTTCATAGTTCCTTAACTAATAATCATTGAATAATAAAGCTAAAAATCAGTATTATGACTCACAGAAAGTTGACAGAAGCCAATTCTTGCTCAATTATCCATTGAGTGTTACAGAGTAGGGAAAAAAACAGGGTTTGTTTCTTACTTTCTTTCCATTTCTTCAGGGTTATATTAAACAGTGCCAAAAAAGAATGGATATGTTCACAGATGATCAGCTTCACATTATTTTTGGGAACATTGAAGAAATCTACCAGTTTCAGAAGAAATTCCTTAAAGGTCTGGAGAAGAAATTTAATAAGGACCAGCCTTACCTCAGTGAAATTGGCTCCTGCTTTTTAGAACATGTGAGTGACTTATGGCCTTTTGAGTGTAACTTGCTGAAATCTGACTTTGCATAAATGAAACGAGTAAATGTTACAGTAGTTTAAATGTGGATTTGATATTGTCAGTAGATTGCTTATGGATGTGCTACTCCATATAGTAACATACAGTAAATATGGATGCTTCAAAGGACTAATTTATTATTTTTGAAAGCTATTTTGTCAGAAATCATATGTTCATTTGCTTTGGAAACATTTTTAGATGATGTTTTTATAAATAAGATGAAAACTGCATATTTGTCAGCAGCTCATTATGGATTTTAAGGATTTTATTTCAGACCTCATTTACACAGCAGGTGTCTAAGGCACTTTACATCATAAAAGTACATGATATGTGCAAAATATTAAAAGACAAAAGTCAACATGAAATACAATTAAGTAGAACAGAACAATAAATAAAATAAATGAATAAATTACCTTAGCAGAATTTGAAAGGCCTTAAACCTTGATTTGAACATTTTTAAACACTGCAACTGCCTAATAAAATTAGGAGCGAATTCCAAAGTTTATTAAAATAACAACTGAAGAACATGATTGTCAAAGAAGTGAAGGGCTCTGTTAGGCACCTATCTGGATAAATACAAAGAAGATTTTTTGTAGTGTCTTGACTCGCCAGTCAAGTATTACTGAGATCAAACAGTGCAAGTATGAATAATCCATTTCAAAGTGGCCTACAGGATTTACACAATGACCAACAAACTATTATAAAGAGAGCATTTTAAACAGACACTTAAATGCTTAATCTAAAAAAGAATCCAAAGGGAATAAAATACTAATCACAATTGAAATGCAGGCCATGAACATTACAGTCTGGATAAACATAAACTGCTCTGCTGTAAGGTGAATTGTGCAGCAGACAAGCAAGAATGAAAATCTTAACATACATTTCTGGCAAATACTGCACAGGAAAAAAACATTTGTAAACAAACCTATAACATTTTAAACAAATTACTAACTTCAGGTTCTGTCCAGTATTGCACAAAGTTATCAGAAAAAATAAAACAACTGTAAAATTCTACTGAGGAATCTTCAAGTTGTGTGGCAGAAACACCAATCTATTCACAGCATGTGGCTTCAGAGCAGCAGAGTTAAATGTTACAACATTTCCTCTGGTGCTGAAAACCCTCTCCTAAGGGTTGCTTGAAGCAGGGATGCACAGATACTTTTTGCCAGTTTCCCCAATTTGGGGAAATGTACTTCTTGTGTTTTCCAACACTCTAGTGGATTAACATCACTGTCCACCTCAGGTGTCATGAAGTAGCTCTTGTTTTCTTTTTCAGTACCAGTGTGCAAAGACTCACCATCTCTGGATTCCTATTTTTCTTAAATAGCTGCTAAAAGACTTTTTTTTTCATTTTTGGTCCCTTGTGTCATCATCTGCCCCAACTCCTGCACCTATAGGAATGGATGGAATAGGATGAGGGGTTGGGGATCTGTGCAGTTGGTAAAACAAGTTAGTTGTCGAGCTGTCTTTAACAGCAAATGATTTTCAACACAGGGCTCCAGACAGAAAAAAAAATTTGGGAGCCATTGGCTTCTAAACCCAAAATATTTAGGAGCCAAATGCTTTTTTTGGGAGCCATAATCTCTACCGCATGCCAAATGTGAAATAAACAAATAATATTTACTTGTATTGTTTATTTGTTTCTTCAGTCTACCTCACACTGCCTTTCCTTTCTCCTGTCTGAGCTATTTGACCTGCCTACTAGTGTCCTCTGCAAGGTCTTATAGATAATAATAACAGAAGAATAAATGACACATAAATGTGAACAGTGCAAATGTTTACTAATAAGCAATGCTTCAAGTCCAGAGTCTTATACACAACATGTGTAAGGAACACTACAAATACAAACACTGAAAATGTCTTACACATAATAACATAAGAATTAACACAATAACAAACATTATAAACAATCATTTCTGAAATAATCATTTCGCAATGAGTGTACAAATATAAAGAAATTAATTACTCTTCAAGTTCACTGTCACTAACCATTACAATGTCAGCATCATTAGGCCAGCCAGTATACTTTGGTCTGCGCTTTTTTTTGCTGGCTGACAACCAGCGCTTTACACTGGGCTCTGGGTCAAAAAGTTCAAGTGTAGGGCCCTCTGTACTGATCCTTACCAAGTCTTCCAGTGTTTCTACACTTAGGGAGTTGCGCACTTTTGATTTTATTCTGTTTTGTGCTGAAAATCCTCGCTCGCACTGAGCTGCAGATATCGGAAACACCAGCATTATTTCGACTAAGTGAAGCAGATTTTAAAAATCTGTACAGAACGGCTCCTTGCTCAGCATCACTGTCCATAGGTCACCATAAGTCTTATCCATAAACTAACCCTTCACTAATATTTTCAACATTAGCCATTCCTTCTGCACAGCTGTGACATCATAGCCATTGTGAGAGCTCCCTGCACCATTTAAAAAGTGTGTCTATCTCACATTTGCCATAGCTATAAATGTCCTCTGGCCATGCATCATGACAAAACACTGAAAATGACTTGATGATTTCTGATCTCTTTGAATGTCCATGCTGTGTAACACTTGACATCATGTTTGCAAACCTGATCTCCAGTTCTTTAACAGTAATGTCAACTGTTTTTTCAATTGCGGCCTTTAGATCACTTCTGAATGTGGCCTGATTTAACATTTTGGAAGGTTATGACTATGTGGCTACTTGCAGCCCTCTCACTCCTGCTTGTTGATGGCCCTTCCTGTTGCACTGAACCTTCTGGCTGAGAACCTGCTGTAAGAATTCCTGCAGCTTCCCTTCTGTCAAAGCATTTTCCTTCAATCCTTTAATTGTTACCACACAGCCCACAATTGCAGCAACTGCCTGAGGAAGTATAAGAGATTTTTTTTGAAGTGTAAGGCTCAGCTTTGAGACCTCTGAAAAAAGGTCATGTAAAAAGTGACAAAAAGCAACGAAAGACAGGCTTTCCATTTGCTGAACAATGTGTTTGGCTCTTCCCTTTATGTCTATGTTTTTGGACATGACTGCAAGGTGCTCCATATGATGATGCACAACAGTGTACTGCCCCTGACCTGTTGCATAGTTTGAATGGAGAAAAACTGAGAGTGCCCGATAAATGTGTGGCAACCAGCGCAAACCAGAGTTTTTACTGCTTATGGGTTTTGTACGGCAACCAGTGCAAACCAGAGTTTTTACTGCTGATGGGTTTCGTACTGTGCATCCTAACTCTGCTCCTATAGCCTTCAGCTCCCGCTTGCTTTTGGGACTGAAATGATACGTTTTCCACACTAGTTGTAGAAAGTCATAAACTTTTTCAATCATTGGCACTGACCTTTGTGTGTTTAGCATTGCCAGTTCCAGTTGATGGGGTAGACAGTGGAAAGACAGAGCATGTTCACCTATCTCTTTTCTGAAAAGTGCCCCTATTCCCCCTGTTGCACCCATGTTCATGCTTGCACCATCTGCTCCAAAAGCACTCATTTTATGTACCCACCAGTTTGGGTTGGTTGGGTCAGCATTCTGAAGCAGTGATTTAATGGTGTTTTGAATTCCTTCTGCAAATTGACCATAATCAATCTCAGCCAAACCTACTAGATGAGTCTTAGGTGTTCCATCAGATACATACCTACAGTATGTGATGACATTGTTTTTCCCTGATATATCTGTTCCACAATCAGTTATAACAGAGATGTAGTTTACCTTTAAAGCTTCTTCCAGCACATTACTTTTTAATTCATCTGCAATGCAACCTACAAACTCAGCACATGCTGTATCATTATCATATGTTTTTGACACATCCATGCCATTCTTCTTCATCAGCAGAATTTGAGATTTAAACTTTGTGAACGGTATTTCTTCCAGTGCAATCATATATGCTGCATTGAATTTTATTTTTAATTCTTTCATCTCATTTTCTGTCACTTTCTCACAAGCACGTTGCACTGCCTTTGCTATGGGGGTGTCACGAGGAGCAGACCTAGCGATCACACAGTCTGTGGCATTCTTGTGTTTCTTACTCTCACCATGCTTTTTCAGTTTCCTTTTTAAAATGGCTCGTACCACAAATGAATTCTGTTTTACCAGTTTTACCTGTCTTGTCCTGCTTGTCCTTAAAAGCTGCAATACATCTTTCCCTTGTCATACCGTAACCAAGTGAACTCCTGTAATCAAGCCGCTTTAAACTGTCTTCCAGGCGTCGGAGCTGCGGGCGCAGAAGACTTTGCTAACGGGACAGAGTTGTCATCCTTTAATAACTATACATTTCCGGACGCCGGTGGCTGTACCTCAGATAACCCACTGACTGAATTATCTTTGGTTCGTTCAGAAGTAGACAAGGCAGGATTTGGACGAGTGGGCAATGAGAAAAAGTCGGAAATTTTGCGTTTGGCCATTTTGTGTGTTACATGGAAACTTAGAACATTTTGCGTGTTACATGGAAAGTTAGGATGGAATTTGAGGAGTAGGCCCGATTCTCTTCTATTTCAGATCCCTATCCGCAGCAGTTAGCGAGATGACGTTTGAAGCAGAGTGGGTGTGTCAGATGATGCCTCGCTTCGGTTTGGCTTTAATCACGTGATAGTGTAATAGGAAAGGCAGACACGGGCTGAGAGTGTTCGCACATAATTAAAAGCCATTTCTGCTGCTTTAAATTTAAAACTTTTCTTAGATTGAGAGAGAGAGTCGCCACCGGCGACTGTAATGAAAAAACTAGTTGCAAAATAGAAAATCAAGTCGCATTGGCGACCATTTTAGTCGCCATCTGGAGCACTGCAACATAGCTTGCAGATTGCCATATTGTAAGCAAAATCAGTCTTTTCAAAGCCAAATTACTTCGCTGCATATGAGAATCTTCCACAGTTTGTAATTAAATCTAACAACATAGATTGTGACTCTGTTTATCCCTTGGCTCTGCTTGGTCACTCAGTTTTAGGCAGCTATGCTAGCTTAACTTGTGTTGTGCTGACTGGGCACTGACGCACAGTAGTTTGTTTTTAGAAGATTAAAACAATCTAGACGAGAACAGGCCATTCAGCCCAACAGAGCTTGCCAGTCCTATCCACTTATTCAAGTTTTGAAAGTCCCTAAAGTCTTACTGTCTACCACACTACTTGGTAGCTTATTCCAAGTGTCTAGAAAAATGTCCTAATGTTTGTGCGAAATTTACCCTTAACAAGTTTCCAACTGTGTCCCTGTGTTCTTGATAAACTCATTTTAAAATAACAGTCTCGATCCCCTATACTAATTCCCTTCATAATTTTAAACATTTCAATCATGTCACCTCTTAATCTTCTTTTGCTTAAACTGAAAAGGCTAAACTGTTTTAATCTTTACTCATAATTCATCCCCTGTAGCCCAGGAATCAGCCTAGTTGTTCTTCTCTGGGCTTTTTCTAGTGTTGCTATGTCCTTTTTGGAGACCAAAACTACACACAGTATTCCAGATGCATTATAAAGCTTGAGCATAACCTCCTTGACTTGTACTCCACATATCGTGCTATACAACCTAACATTCTGTTTGCCTTCTTAATTGCTTCTGAATATGTGAAATGAGAATAATGTGAATTTCCCCTTGGGATTAATAAAGTATCTATCTATCTATCTATCTATCTATCTATCTATCTATCTATCTATCTATCTATCTATCTATCTATCTATCTATCTATCTATCTATCTATCTATCTATCTATCTATCTATCTATCTGAATACTGTCGGGAAGTCGATAACTTAGTCCACTATGACTCCTATATCCTTCTCATAATGTGTACTCTCGATTTTCTGACCGCCCATTGTTTATTCATCCATCCATCCATCCATTTTCCAACCCACTGAATCCGAACATAGGGTCACGGGGGTCTGCTGGAGCCAATCCCAGCCAACACAGGGTGCAAGGCAGGGAACCAATCCCGGGCAGGGCGCCAACCCACCGCAGCCATTGAATATTAAAACCTAACATTTTCACTTCCTATGTGTAATACTTTTACTTTTACTTGTACTTTACATTTACTGACATAAAATTTCATCTGCCACAAATCTGTCTAAGCCTGTATGCTATCCAAGTCCTTCTGTAATGATATAACGGATTCCAAATTATTTGCTAATCCATCTATCTTGGTATCATCAACAAACTTAACCAGCTTGTTACTTATATTCCTATCTAAATCATTTATATATACTAAAAATAGCAGCAGCCCTAGCACTGACCCCTGTAAAAGACCACTCTTAATATAGTCAAATTCTGATAAGGTTCCTTGCACCATCACCCTCTGCATCCTGTGTCTAAGCCAATTCTGTATCCATCTAAAAACAACACCCTGAACTCCCACTTCTTTTAGTTTGATCCCAACCTCTCATGTGGCATGTGGCACCTTATCAAATGCTTTCTGAAAATCAAGATAAATAATATCATATGCTCCACTTTGATCTTACCCTTTTGTTGCCTCCTCATAGAATTCCAGCATGTTAGTAAAACTCTTCTAAACCCATGATGAATGTTCCAAAAAACTTCTGTTCTTGCCAAGTGTTGCTCAATCTTATCTTTATATATAATCTTCATTTGGATCTTGATCTTTGTTTGTCCGCGAATTCACTGCCTTGTGTGGTGTTCCTGCTGTGTTCAGTAGAGGGCAGTAGTGATGGAGGAGGAGAGGAAGTGAGGGGGAGGATCGTTGGATGAGGTTTGAGTGTGGTGATTAAAGAGGATTGAACTAAAGGAGACTACGTGCTGTTTGTACTGGCTGAATACACAACACCTTGGTTGTTACTTTTGTTTACAAACACTGTCGATACCACTCTTTGTGTTTAGATCTGGCGTCAACACCACTCTTTGTGTTTAGATCTGGCGTCGACACCGTGCTTTGTGTTTAGATCTGGCGTCGACACCTGCTTCGTTGTCGAGACTGTGGTTTTTTGTGTTTCTGTCGACCATCGTTGGCAGCACTTTGTCCAAATCGAATGTTCACCCACTTCTTGGAGTCGGCATTCACAGTATATAAGTCAGACACACTTCTGTGATTTTACTGCTAATGTAAAGTGCCCCTATAAATAAAATGCATTATTATCTTATTTCTCAAATCATGATCAGAATATTTCTGTAATTTTAAATTTGCAACTATAGCTTCTTGCTGCATTGCCTGCCACTCAAGGCACTATTTTACATGTTATTTATTTGTTATATATTTACTTCCTTTAGTTATCAGTATTTGTATTGCAGGTTTACAATACCGTATTTATGGCTGTGACTTTCATATGGAGATCAATAAGGAAATTCTTACTTATTTTAATATACTTTCACATTGCTTTAACAACATTTACTCTTGGATGAGGTCTGGCTGTTATGTTTAGGATCAGTTAAAACTTCATAACAATCTGGTAATTATTAATTTTAGAAAACAATAAAATCCATTTTATCTGTTCAGTGCATGATCTGATCAGTATGCAATGTTTGACTCAGACTTTAATGCATAAATAAAAGCTATTTGTAAATCTGCTTACTTTCATTTAAACTCCTTGGCGTTAACTAGGAATGGGCGATGTGTATCGTCTACGATTATTTCTTAATTGTTGTTTTAACGATGTGCAAACTGAAATTATCGAGTGTACTCGATTACTCAGTGTGCAAAAAAAACAACTACAAAACATTCTTTAAGAGTCCCCGCATTCTCTGTCTCATGTAACCTAACAGAACAGTGAAATAGCGGATGCCCTAAATTTGCATTTTTCTGAGGTCTTCACAAGTGAGGAAGTGGATAACCTCCCAGAGGTAAATGGGACCACTAAGGAGGTACTGATGGATTTGGAAATTGTAGAGGGAGAAGTGCTGCTCAGATTAAATAAGCAGAAATCAAACAAATCACCAGAACCAGATAATATTTACCCTTGAGTTCTTAAGGAGGCTAGTGAGTACATATATAAACCCTTGACACATATTTTTAGGAAGTCACTGCGCACTGGAGAGATTCTAAAGGACTGGAAAATGGCAAATATCATCCCATTATATAAAAAGGGTGACAGGGCAGATCCAAGTAACTATAGGCCAGTAAGCTTAACATGCATCACAGGAAAATTAATGGAAGAAATTATTAAGGACTAGCCATGTGCGCCCAACTACGTTGCGTGTGTTAAAGTTGTCTGTGAAGGGCTCCCTGTTTAAACGCGGCTGCCAGTCGTGAACTGGGCCCTTTGTCGCACAGCATTATGATTTTTTATAAGGGAAACAAAATTACAAAACAAAACCCTTGGACATTGATTCGATAGGAACGGCCTACTCGGAATCACTGTCCGAATAGTAATTATGTGGTGGTGGAGGAGCATTTCTGCTTCTCTCCGTTCACAGTCCGTCTCGTTTTCATGACACTGTCGTTTCCTCTCACGATCTCTTCTCAACCTTTCTCCAATCTCGCAGGTTGCTTTGTGGCAATCCAAGGAGTAAGAAAGACCCAATGCTTCTTTCTTGAACTCCAAACGCCTGCAATACAAATACTGATAACTAAAGGAAGTAAATATATAACAAATAAATAACATGTAAAATAGTGCCTTGAGTGGCAGGCAATGCAGCAAGAAGCTATAGTTGCAAATTTAAAATTACAGAAATATTCTGATCATGATTTGAGAAATAAGATAATAATGCATTTTATTTATAGGGGCACTTTACATTAGCAGTAAAATCACAGAAGTGTGTCTGACTTATATACTGTGAATGCCGACTCCAAGAAGTGGGTGAACATTCGATTTGGACAAAGTGCTGCCAACGATGGTCGACAGAAACACAAAAAACCACAGTCTCGACAACGAGTGCAACATAAAAAGATTAAACAAAAGCAAGGCAAGATAAAAACACAGATTTAACAACAATAATTATAGCATTCTTGTTAATATGCTTTCCTAAATAGAAAAGTCTTTAGCTGTTTTTTAAAACAGCCCACAATCTGCTGTGTTCTCAGACTCTCTGGTAGGGCATTCCAGAGCCGTGGAGCAGTGGCTGCAAAGGCTCGGTCACCCATTGTATGAAGTTTGGTCACGGGGGGTAAAGGCGTGGGGATTTGTAAAACGGAGGTTTCTTGTAGTGGATTGTAATATAAGGAGTTCTTCAAGATATTGTGGAGCATTTCCATGGATACACTGGTGAGTAAACAAACAGAGTTTGTATTCGATACAGAGATGGATAGGGAGCCAATGAAGTGACCGAAGGATTGGTGAGATATGTTCATATTTCTGCACTCTCATCAGGATTCTTGCAGCACTATTTTGAATTTGTTGGAGCTTTTGAAGGTTCTTGTTGGGTATCCCGATGAGGAGTGCATTACAATAGTCCAGTCTGGATGAGACAAAGGCATGAACCAGCTTTTCAGCATCACAGAGGGAGAGGTAGAGACGGAGTTTGGCTTTGTTTCGGAGATGAAGGAATGCAATTTTACAAAGGTGATGGATATGTACAGTACTGTGCAAAAGTTTTAGGCAGGTGTGAAAAAATGCTGTAAACAAAGAATGCTTTCAAAAATGGAAGTGTTAATCATTTATTTTCATCAATCAACAAAATGCAGTGAATGAACAAAAGAGAAATCTAAATCAAATCAATATTTGGTGTGACCACCCTTTGCCTTCAAAACAGCATCAGTTCTTCTAGGTACACTTGCATACAGTTTTTGAAGGAACTCGGCTGGTAGGTTGTTCCAAACATCTTGGAGAACTAACCACAGATCTTCTGTGGATGTAGGCTTCCTCACATCCTTCTGTCTCTTTATGTAATCCCAGACACACTCGATGATGTTGAGATCAGGGCTCTGTGGGGGCCATACCATCACTTCCAGGACTTCTTGTTCTTCTTTACGCTAAAGATAGTTCTTAATGACTTTGGCTGTGTGTTTGGGGTCGTTGTCCTGCTGCAGAATAAATTTGGGGCCAATCATACGCCTCCCTGATGGTATTGCATGATGGATAAGTATCTGCCTGTGTTTCTCAGCATTGAGAACACCATTAATCCAGACCAAATCTCCAACTCCATTTGCAGAAATGCAGCCCCAAATGTTCAAGGAACCTCCACCATGCTTCACTGTTGCCTGCAGACACTCATTATTGTACCGCTCTCCAGCCCTTCGACAAACAAACTGCCTTCTACTACAGCCAAATATTTCAAATTTTGACTCATCAGTCCAGAGCACCTGCTTCCATTTTTCTGCACCCCAGTTCCTATGTTTTCGTGCATACTTGAGTCGCTTGGCCTTGTTTCCACATTGGAGGTATGGCTTTTTGGCTGCAACTCTTCCATGAAGACCACTTCTGGCCAGACTTCTCTGGGCAATAGATGGGTGTACCTGGGTCCCACTGGTTTCTGCCAGTTCAGAGCTGATGGCACTGCTGGACATCTTCCGATTTCGAAGGGTAATAAGCTTGATGTGTCTTTCATCTGCTGCACTAAGTTTCCTTGGCCGACCACTGCGTCTACGATACTCAACGTTGCCTGTTTCTTTGTGCTTCTTCAAAAGAGCTTGAACAGCACAGCACAGCACAATCTTGAAACCCCAGTCTGCTTTGAAATCTTTGTCTGGGAGAGACCTTGCTGATGCAGTATAACTACCTTTTGTCTTGTTGCTGTGCTCAATCTTGCCATGACATGAAACTGTCTTCCACAACCTCATCTTGGTAGCAGAGTTTGGCTGTTCCTCACAGATCCTGCATATCATCGGCATAGCAATGGAATGAAACTCCATGCTTGCGGATGATGTGACCCAGGGGTAGTATATAGATATTAAAGAGGGTCGGCCCAAGGACTGATCCTTGTGGGACTCCACAGGTGACAGTGTGGGTATGAGATTTAGCATCCCCCAAGGCCACATACTCAGTCCTGTCTGTAAGATAGGACTTGAACCACTCGAAAGCAATGCCAGAAAGTCCAATTGTATAGTGAAGATGATGAAGGAAAATATTATGATCTACCATATCAAATGCAGCAGTAAGGTCCAGGAGGATAAGGAGTGATGGAGAGCCCTGGTCAGCAGCCATTAGGAGGTCATTGGTGACTCTGACCAGGGCTGTCTCTGTGCTGTGAGAAGTTCGGAAACCAGACTGAAATTTTTCAGATTGAATTTTTTGAGGTGATCCTGAAGCTGAACCAAAACAACCTTTTCCAAAACCTTAGACAAAAATGGAAGGTTGGAGATTGGACGATAGTTTGCTATCCAAAGAGGATTTTTTTAAATGAGGTCTAATTTTTGCGGTTTTCAAGGCCAGTGGGACTAAGCCGCTCTGGAGAGAGTGATTAATGATGTCAGCAATAAGAGGGCTTTTATCTGATAAATTAGCTTTTATCAGAGGAGTAGGAAAAGGGTCCAATGAACACGTTGAAGGTCGCATCCTCTGTATGATGTCCTCAACTTCTTTAACTGTGGTACAGAGGAACTGGGAAAAGCAGCCCATTGGCTTTGATGTAGAAACATCCAGCGATGGAGGGCTGGAGGCAGACAATGAGGAGTGGATGCTGTCCACTTTAGAGGTGAAATATTCAATAAAATTAGTGCACTGCTCCTCTGTGAAATTAATACAGGAGTAGGTGTGAGGATTGAGTAAATGGTTTATCACAGAAAAAAGTTGTTTGGAATTTCCAGGACTGTTGTTGATTAAATTTGAATAGTTTTGAGATCTGGCAGTGGTCAGTGCCCTGGAGTAGTTTTTTTGGTGTTCCCGATAAGCTAATTTGTGGACTGTTGAACTGGTTGCAACAAAATGCTGCTTGAGGGCTCGCCCAGCTGTTTTCATCTGTCAAAGCTCACTTGTAAACCATGGGGCAGATTTACAAAAGAGACCACTCGTGATTTAACTGGGGCATGGGTCTCAAGAATGTTGTGGAGCCCATTTGAAATTTGCAAATTATTTGAAGGTGGTACCTGATATTCCTACACATTATACCAAATGATGCAGCAAAATCTGATAATTACCTGTGTCAGATGCAGCTGAAACATCCAGAAAAATCACAACAGAACAACAGCACAGTAAACAGTAGACAAGTCAGTATTTGGACTAAAGCAGTTTTGGTACTTACAGATTTCCGAAAGCTATATTGTAGTTGCTCAAAAAGATGATTAGCTGACAAGTGATATTATAATTGGTGTGTAATCAATTTTTCTAAAAAAAAAGAAAAGAAAACGAAGATGAGGGACAACACAATAACTAGCAAAATCGGAAATATCCAAATTTATCTTTTTAAGTTTTATACCTAATTTTCAGTAATTACACCATATGTAATTGACAAATTGACCAAAATAAACAATGCATGGATTAAGAGAAAGCAAGTTAGATATCAGAAAGTGTGAATGGGAGATAGTGAACAGTAACTACTATTTAGTGAGGTAAAGACCTTTACTAGATTAGTAGCACTTACAGTAGTAAAATCAGCAAAAGACAGGAAAAGACTAGTAGCTGGAAGTTGTAAAGTGTTAATCTTATTTACAAAAGTAATCCTTTAAATTCTGACAATCAGAATCAGGTGAAGAATGTAATATAATTATTAATGCTATTGATCGTTAAGACTTCCCGATACATTTTTAGTTTATCTATCCAAAGCTGCTTGTGAATATCCATGTCAGTAGAATTCTGTCTTGGAGGTTAAAAATCATCATTTTTAAACCTGTAGATAGTTTCTATTAAGTTTTTAATTTGCTGAAATGAATTCCCATGAACTATAAAGGACAATTTACAAAGGCAATTTATCTGAAAGGCTTTATCTCAGCTACATCTGCATTCTTTCTTTCTTGTGACCTCAATAATTTACCAATTTATAACTTTAATGCTCCTGTATTGTTTTGTAAGTAATTTATGGTGCTTTTAGTTTAAAATGGTCTGACAATGTTAAACTTAATGATAAAACAAACAGACAACAAGAGATTGCACAGATAAGTATTAGCATCAAAGTTTTTGGGCAGGGCCATCCATCACTAAGATAGCTAGACAATCATAATTGGTCTGGGACCCCACACATATTTTTGGTATAAATAACAACTTGTCTGAGGGACCAGATAGTGATGTCAGAGGCAGAGATATATCAGACAGAGAGATAAATACCATTTCATATGGATGTCAGAGAATGCAAATCATAAATCATCCTGACTGCTCATTGTAAAAGCCACCCAGTACAAAATCCACCTTGGACATTGCTGCTGATTTTCAGTAAACTTTCTAAGACTATACAGTAATCCCTCCTCCCTCGTGGGGGTTGCGTTCCAGAGCCACCCGCGAAATAAGAAAATCTGCGAAGTAGAAACCATATGTTTATATGGTTATTTTTATATTGTCATGCTTGGGTCACAGATTTGCGCAGAAACACAGGAGGTTGTAGAGAGACAGGAACGTTATTCAAACACTGCAAACAAACATTTGCCTCTTTTTCAAAAGTTTAAACTGTGCTCCATGACAAGACAGAGATGACAGTTCCGTCTCACAATTAAAAGAATGCAAACATATCTTCCTCTTCAAAGGAGTGCGTGTCAGGAGCAGTGACTGTCACAGAGATAGAGAGAAAAGCAAACAAATCAATAGGGCTGTTTGGCTTTTAAGTATGCGAAGCACCGCGGCACAAAGCTGTTGAAGGCGGCAGCTCACACCCCCTCCGTCAGGAGCAGACAAAGAGAGAGAGAGAGATAGAGAGAGAGAGACAGAGTTTGTCAAAAATCAATACGTGCCCTTCGAGCTTTTAAGTATGCGAAGCACCGTGCAGCATGTCGTTTCAGGAAGCATCTGCACAAAAGATAGCAACGTGAAGATAATCTTTCAGCATTTTTAGACGAGCGTCCGTATTGTCTAGGTGTGCGAACAGACCCCCTGCTCAATCCCCCTACGTCAGGATCAGAGAAAGTCAGCGCAAGAGAAAGAGAAAAGTAAGCTGGGTAGCTTCTCAGCCATCTGCCAATAGCGTCCCTTGTATGAAATCAACTGGGCAAACCAACTGAGGAAGCATGTACCAGAAATTAAAAGACCCATTGTCCACAGAAACCCGCGAAGCAGCGAAAAATCCGCGATATATATTTAAATATGCTTACATATAAAATCCGCGATGGAGTGAAGCCGCGAAAGGCGAAGCGCGATATAGCGTGGGATTACTGTATACAGTAATCCAGACTTTGCTATCTTGTTGTATTTTCAATTATACTTTATTTTACTAGTATTATTCTAGTTTAATAAATTCCACATTACTTTTAAATTTCTATACTATGTGTTTATATCTACTGTAGATTGACTGAAGTAATAAAGGAAATAATGGGCACCTGGTGTAGACCAGATCGCCGCTATTCTTGTCGTACAGGGCTGGGGAAAGGGGCACACCAATATGCAAAACAGTGTGGTAGAAGTTCATTAGTTGGTTAGAGGCTGTAATCAGAATATAAGTTAGTACTCTTGCCTGGTGATAGGAAGTAAAGGTTCAAGCTTGTATGTTTTCCTTGTTGAGTCAGTATATTCTCTGTGACTGCGTAGCTTTTTCTGGGAATGCTTTCTTATTATGGGTGGCACAGTGGCGCAGTGGGTAGCGCTACTGCCTCACAGTTGGGAGACCTGGGGACTTGGGTTCGATTCCCGGGTCCTCCCTGCGTGGAGTTTGCATGTTCTCCCTGTGTCTGTGTGGGTTTCCTCCGGGCGCTCCGGTTTCCTCCCACAGTCCAAGGACATGCAGGTTAGGTGGATTGGCGATTCTGAATTGGCCCTAGTGTGTGCTTGGTGTGTTTGTGTATGTCCTGCGGTGGGTTGGCACCCTGCCCGGGATTGGTTGCCTTGTGTCCTGTGTTGGCTGGGATTGGCTCCAGCAGACCCCTGTGACCCTGTGTTTGGATTCAGCGGGTTGGTTAAAGGATGGATGGATGGCTTTCTTATTGTGGAATTGTGCTGAATGGTTTCCGGATGGTTGGATTCACCTTGTTGTCACTGAATTGGATCGCCACGGTAATATTTTTCCTTGATTATCACTGAACTGGTTCGCAACAGAGTTTCCATGATCTGGAGACCAGCGTCGTATGAAACTGAGCATACGTAATACCGGCTTGCATCATGAGAAGTTGTTTGATGGTCGTCATAAGTAAATATAAGCATGAAGGGGAATGAGTGCTTAACGGTGAAAATTTGTATTAAAAAAAAAAAAAGCACAACCTCGAGTGAGTTTATAATACATGTGATGGAGATCTCTGTGAATGATGTACAATTGTAAAAGAACTTTACTCTGTGAATGAACTGCAGTTGTAAAAGAAAATGTGAGTATGACAATATGTTTTGTTGAAAACAATGTATTTGAATATGTGATGTTTGAAAGAATTAAGCAATTGCTATGTGTGTAGGACTGACTGCTGTTAAGAGACAGGGGAGGCTGTTGTTTGTGAAAGTTGCTTTGTCCAGTGTGCTGAATGTGTCTAAAGGACTTCTGCCTTAGCCAAATAAACAACTTTGGCATAAAGTGGGATGAAATCTAATAAAGAAAAATAAAAGAAGACTAAATACTCTTGTTCAGAGTCTGGGGTAGCAGTTGCTCTCATATGTCATTATTTGTAAGTCTGTGTCTATCCATCCATCCATCCATTATCCAACCCGATATATCCTAACTACAGGGTCACGGGGGTCTGCTGGAGACAATCTCAGCCAAAACAGGGCGCAAGGCAGGAAACAGACCCCAGGCATGGCGCCAGCCCACCGCAGGTCTGTGTCTATTAAAAGTCAATAAAAGTCACTAATCAATAATGTGAAGCAGATCCTAAAGATTCGGGGACGCCCCACATAATAGTATAGTAATAGGGGATCATATCCAAATTTAATATTCATAGTAATACATGTGAATATCTAAAAATGCTATAGCAAGTAAAATCTAAAAGTGGTAATAAGAATAATATTAATTGGTATTGGTAATCCATCCTATACCTAGTGAGCGTGCCTGGAATGTCATTGATGAAGCCTAGAAACAGATGCAGTGTTAAATAAAGATACTGACCCTGCTAAATTTTAGAAAAGGGAGGTGCTAGGCAGAAGGTCTGTTAAGAATTAAAAGATCTGAATTTAAATAAAAAATTATAAGTATAAAAGATATGTAACTTCAAAACTATAGATGTTATTTTTCTACTGATTCAGCAAACCCTGTGACCAATGGATGAAACATACAGCATATTCATATACAAGCTGCATGAAATAGTTTAACAGCAAGTTTGGGCAGAGAAATTAAATGTAATCTGACCAAGGGGTGGTGAATGTTTACTTATCAATCATAGATTAATGAACAGCAATTATTGGAATTATTTCCTTGCATGCTGATTAGTTGTGCAAGTGTAAGGGTATAACATCCTGTATAATACAATGTTTAAATGATAAGAATAATTGTAAAATGCAAACAGGCTAAATGTTTCTATATTAAACTAGACTAACTTCTTTCCCTAGTCTTCATATAAAATACAGTGAAGAGGGTTTACATATTTTGATGTATGGCAAATGATTATTATTATTATTAACACGTCAGTAATAATGTAATAACTAAAATACATGTATTCATTTGTATCTGTTAGTGATTAATTTTATGAAGATTTGTTGTTACATCAATGTATTAAGGTTAGTGCTCAGTGATAATAAACATAGCTGAATGGATAATTAAGTCAGTTATACATCAGGAAATTTATATTATATGGGAATAATTCAAATGTTTACCATTAGTCTATATAAACTGTGCTGTTGCAATATCTTAAAGACATTTAAGAGATTTGTCTCTTGATAAGATAAGCTACAGTTTGTTATAAGGTATAGATAATATTTGGTTTTAGACAAAAATGAATACACCCATAAGTTCAAATATGTAACATCTTGTTATAATTTAAGACACCTGTGATGGATAACTGATGCAATGTGTTTATTTTGTTTAGTGTATTATTCTACTGAAGAAACATTTTCACTAGCCTGATTAAAATGTAATAACTTGCCATATTAATTTATCTCTAGCTGTTATTTATTATGTATGATATGAGACTGGGAACTGAGAGTCCAGGACTTCCATTACTAGTGCTGTGTATTGTATTATACATATGTTTGATTAAGCATTGTTTTATGTTATGTCAATGTCAATTTATTTATATAGCACATTTAAAACAACATAGGAATCCTGTGGCCAAAGTGCTTTACAATAATAGAATAAAAGAAAAACAAACAACATAAATAGAAATAAAAATATATGAACATAAATAAAAATAAAATAAGTAATAAATAGAAGTGATGTTATATAATCACAATGAGGAAACCATCAGTATTACTGAAAGTCACGGAATGCAAGTGAATAGAAATGAGTCTTTAATCTTGTTTTAAACAGTTCAATTGTAGACGACTCCTTTTATATGATGAGGTAAAGAGTTCCACAGGTGAGGAGGAGCAGCAGCAGCAAAAGCCCTGTCCCCCTTGGTTTTACACTTGGTATGAGGGACAACAATAGACAACTGACCAGAAAATCTAAGCACTCTAGATGGCTGGTATAAAACACACAATTCAGATAAATGGGCAGGAGCAAGCCCTTGTAAAGATTTAAAAACTAGAAACAAGATTTTAAAATCAATTCGAAAACTGACAGGCAGCCAGTGTAAAGAAGCTAAAATAGGAGAAACAGAGTCATACTTTCTTGCCCAAACCAGAAAGCGAGCGGCAGCATTCTGGACCAACTGTAACTTGTGTATCAGGGATTTGCTAATCCCAGAATACAGCGTGTTGCAGTAATCAAGGCGAGAAAAGATAAAAGCATGAGTAGCTTTCACAAGATCTCTAGAAGATAAAAAAGGCTTGATCTTACCTAACAGACGAAGCTGGAAAAAGCAACTCTTGACTACAGAATTTACTTGTTTCTCAAAAGAGAGGTTACTGTCAAAGATTACACCAAGATTGCGGACTTGAGGTTTGCAAAAGACAGAGAAAGACCTGAGAAGTCCAAGACCAATTTGGGCTTAAGCTGATGGACCCACTATAAGCACCTCCGTTTTATTTTGGTTCAGATCAAGAAAATTATTAGCCATCCAGGATCTTAGTTCAGAAAGACAGTTGTGGAGTTGATTTATTGCAGAGTTGCAGACAGGAATATAAACCTCTGTGTCATCCACATAGCAGTGAAAAGAAATGTTAAATTTCCTAAAAATAGCTCCAATAGGATGAAGGTATATAGAGAATAAAATAGGACCCATAATGGATCCCTGAGGAACACCATATTTTAAGAGGAGCAGTAGACGAAAAAGAGGAATTTAAAGTCACTGAAAAGTGTCTACCAGTTAAATCTGACCTGAACCAGTTAAGAGCAGCCCCTTTAAGCCCAACAAGATGTTCAAGCCGCATCAGCAATATCTCATGGTCAATAGTGTCAAAGGCAGCGGACATGTCAAGGAGGAGAAGGACTGCCGCGTCACCTGAGTCCATAATAATAGAGATGTCATTGAATACTGTGTGATTTTGGGCTATACAAAAATAAATTGTATTGTATTATACTTTCAGGAGGGCCGTTTCAACACCATGAAAACGCCTAAAGCCAGATTGGTAGATCTCAAATAAATTATTGGAGTTAAGGTGATCGACCAATTGATTATAAATAATTCTTTCTAGAATTTTAGCCAGAAATGGCAGTTGGGAAATTGGGCGAAAATTGGCTAAAACTCCAGGATCTAATTCTGCCTTTTTTAGACAGGGACGGACCGCAGCATGTTTAAAAAATGAGGGTACAACCCCCGCACTTATAGAATCATTGATAATGGCTAGTAAAGATGGGCCCAAAACATCAAAGGCTTCCACTAAAAGGTGTGGTGGTACTATATCGAGAGGGCTGGGAGCTGGTTTAAGGGTGTCAATAGTTCTTTTTAACTGTGAAAGTGAGACTAGATCAAAGGATTCTAAGACAATGTCCTGTTTAACAGTAGGAAGTTCATAGCCAATTTGAACAATGCCAGTTAGTAATACCATCAGAAAGGAACTGTCACAGGAGGTGTTATGAATGATTTATGACCTTAAGCCCCACCCCCAAAATATGAAATATGAAAACATGAAAATATTATTTATGAAAATATAGTTTATGATAATATGATGGGTGGCACAGTGGGTAGCGCTGCTGCCTCGCAGTTGGGAGACCTGGGGACCTGGGTTTGCTTCCCGGGTCCTCCCTGTGTGGAGTTTGCATGTTCTCCCCATGTCCGCGTGGGTTTCCTCCGGGCGCTCCAGTTTCCTCCCACAGTCCAAAGACATGCTGGTTAGGTGGATTGGTGATTCTACATTGGCCCTAGTGTGTGGTTGGTGTGTGGGTGTGTTTGTGTGTGTCCTGTGGTGGGTTGGCACCCTGCCCGGGATTGGTTCCTGTCTTGTGCCCTGTGTTGGCTGGGATTGGCTCCAGCAGACCCCGTGACCCTGTGTTCGGATTCATGACACGTGGGTTCATTTTATGAACACTAGATTCAAAACTAATATTAAGAAATTAAATATACACTTATCTTGCCCGTAATACATAGCCATGTATCTGTGTAACTTTCTAAAAACAATAAAAATATTAATTTCTTATGCCTGTGTGCATCTTTTTAAATTTCATAAGACAATTCTTAATGTTAAAAACGCATAACTGTTGTTTTACACAGACGATACAGCAATTTTAATTACATCCCCACAGGTAGTCGCCAAGCCGAATGCATACCATTGTTTATAACCTAGATTCAAATCTATTGATTACACTTTGTTTTAAATACCTTCTCATAAGAAGTCGTGTGCCTTTCTGGTTTTACGATGAGCCCCCCGGCATAACGCTAAAAACATTAAAAATGCATACTTGTTGTTTTAAGCCTTATCAATAAGATTCATAAACGTTGCAATCCAACAGGTAGTCGCCAAGCCGACTGTATCCCATTGTTTATACCCTAGATTTAAGTATGTTTTAACAATACGATCGCTCAGACCATGGCTCGTTACAACTTGTTTTAATTACCTTGCTGTAAGAAGGCGACATCAAGAAGTTGGAGCCTTTCTGTTTAAATGATAATGAGAACCCTGTATACTTAATCTATTTTTATTTCATAAGATTTTAACGTAAAATACTTATTCTCACACCGATTCAAAGCAATTAAAAAATATACACTCCTGTTTTGCACCAAAAGACAGGTCTTGACTCCATTTTTACTAAAAAGCCTTAACAGTATGATCGTTACGCCTTGTTTTCATGATGAGCCCCCAGCATACTTAATATAATTTGAAAGTGTTCTATTTTTAATATCACAAGATTTTAACATAAATACTTATTCTCACCCCGATTCAAAGCAATTAAGAAAATATGCACTCCTTCTGATTTTTACTAAAATCCTTAGCACTGGCGCTGCGTACTTAATCACAAGAATTTTTTTAAAAAAGCAATAACCAGATTAACTTTAAAAGTTATTAAAAATGTCTGCGTTTAGCACAAAGCTCAATGTCTATGTTTATATTCCGAGTACAAACTCGGTTCTTTCCAATACTGTATTTTAGCCTCGTTAATAGAGTAAATGTCAAAATAGACTTTGTTTCATAGGATTTGCATGTACCCCCATTTATATCAACTTTAAAATACACGTGGCAATCTAAGAAATGGCTTCACGTATAAAACGTCTGCGTTTAGCACAACGAGCTCTCGGTAAAACATAACGGGGTGCTTTTTCCTATTGCATAGATGTTACCCTTACAGTTGTGAGCGCTTGAATGAGTCTTCTTTGCCGCTACAAAGGGCCCCCGCCCTTAGAGGAGGAGCATCAGCAACTCGGCACCTATGAGCTTTCTTCCAAACGTACAGTATTTCGCTCTGCCCTTCCAAGACTGGACAGAGCGCGAGTTTCTGCATAAAGAGCTTTGCTTAGCCCTCTATCGCCACGCAGACTTTTTCAGTTTACAAGTGCTTCGGCGAGGCTTTCCAAAAAGGTAGGCGCTTTCGCTGTTTCTTCCACAACAAGGGGAAAAAATACTTTAGTGATTGTTGGTAAGTGTAGATTATCGAAATATGCGCCGTTAACGATCGTCTCTCTTCAAACTGCTGAAATGATTTTCTTTTATAAATCTGCTTTCAAATCAGATTTTTAAATGAAAAAACTGTCCCTAGTTGTAACGCCCCGAGTTTATAAATGAAGTATTTTTCTTATTTCAGAAGGCTGCAGTTTCTGGCCTGTTGGTTGCTCAAAAAGTTAGTCAGTTCTTCTTTCGGCCGTACTTTTAAATCGAAATGTTGTTTATAAGACCGCACAGATTTAATACTTTTAATGGAAATGTCTTTAAGTATGTACAGACTTATTACTTTTTAATGGTAATGTACAAACTTATTACTTGTTAATGGTAATGTACAAACTTATTACTTTTAATGGAAATGCACAAACGTATTACTTTATAAACACGTTTAGGCTGATTACTTTATAATGGAAATGTCTTTAAGTACGTACAAACTTAGTCCTTTATATTTCATATGTAGAAGAATCGGAGGCCAACCTGTATTCTTCTTTACATCTGTTGAGCACGCAATTGGTATAATTAATAGCTACCGCATATTGTCTTTTTGAGACTAAAAATCCTGCCTCTGAAAAAAATGAAAGCGTCCCCAGAACCCCGTAAGTACTACTTTCAACTGAGAGTTCGGGTGTGTGGAAAAATAAGGCGTTGGGGGTTAAATATATAATTTTTAACAGACAACTCAACGATTCCAAAGAGTTCCAGTCAGCCTCTAGAATCAGCGCAAAGGCCCTCGGGCAGTCTATTATTGAACATCTCTTTCACGCAGCCCCACAGGTAATCGCCAAGCCGAATGCATACCATTGTTTGTAAGATGAACTAATTATGCGAGTGCGCCGCAAATGTTTATTTTTTAAAGAAAACTTAGTCTTGTTTGTTTTTTTCAGAACCTGCGTTGCCAGGATTACTGACTCAGATACTCGGGGATTCACCGCCGTTTGTATGATGGCCTTCTCACCCATAAAGTCGGCGAATCTGAAAGAATTGACCCTGGGGCCAAGGCTGCTAAGCTGAAGGCTGAAATCGAACGAGTGCTGTTGGATTTTCAAAACTCTTAATCCCTTTCTCCAGATTTACGTGAAAAGGTTATTTTATTGTACGCTATTTTAGAAAACTTGTTCCCCAAATAATGTCAGGCAATATGAGTGGCGATGGTAAAAGCAGGAAAAGGCATGCAAGTGAAGACTTGGATGCTGGGAGCGGTTCTCAAAATGCTGGGTTATTGTATGACATGGTGAATGAACTCAGTTACTCTATTCGGCCCCCAAAAATGCCTACTCCTCCACCCCGATATTTTAATGAATTGGAATATATTAATTGGCAAAATCAAAACATGATACAAATTAATAATATAATAGCTACCATGCGAGTTCCTTCACCTGTTTACCACTCCCATTGACTTTGACTAGCTTGACTGCCTTTTAGAAACACTGCGTCCAGTAGCCAACCCCGATGAAATGCAGACATTAAAAAACTTGTTAGAAAGGTTTCAGCGGTCTTTGAACGAAAATGTGAATGCTCAAAATGGGTCATGGCTTAACAAATACCGTGGGTTCTGCAAATGCTCAGCCTTTTGGTCCACCCACCCAGAATGCTGTTGTCTCTCAGAGCATGGTTACATCAGTCTCAGCTACCCCTTTGGTTACATCCATTTCAGTTATACCTTTTGTACCCTCTGTTCCATTCTCCTCTGTCTGTTATTTCAGTTATAGCTAACCCTTCTGGGCCCTATGCTTCAGTCTTGCTCCCTGTTTCAATCCCTTCTGGGTCCTCTGCTTTAGTTCCAGTAGCTAACACCTCTGCTTCAGTCTTCTCCCCTGCTTCAATCCCTGTAGCTAGCACCTCTGTAGCTATCTCTTCTGGGTCCTCTGCTTTAGTCCCAGTAGCTAACACCTCTGCTTCAGTCTTGTCTCCTGCTTCTATCCCTTTAGTCTTGCCCCCTGTTTCAATCCCTGTAGCTAGCACCTCAGTGGCTATCTCTTCTAGGCCCTCTGCTTTAGTCTCAGTAGCTAACACCTCTGCTTCAGTCTTGTCCCCAGCTTCTATTCCTTCTGGGTCCTCTGCTTCAGCCCCATTAGCTAACACCCCTGCTTCAGTATGCCCCTCTGTCCCCTCTGCTTCAGTCTCAGCCCCTGTTTCCTCAAACCCTCTTGCACAGTCATTTGTGGCTAACCCTTCAACCTCCTCAGTCGCACAAGTTATGCCCGGTGGTTCTGTCGTGTCTAAACCCTCATCCGCTTCTACTTCAGGTGTAACAGTTATGGCCGGTCCCTCTGCTGTCTCTAGTGCTGACAATCGGAGCATTTTTCAGCAGATCGACAAACCGGCTTTTAATCATACAGAAATAAGACACCCCTTAAATTTCACCGATGCCTATGAACTAGAGTCTTACGAGGAGGTGTTTAACAGTATTCATGAGACGCTGCAAAGAATTCTGGATAGTTTTTCAGGTACTTTAAATCCGCAAGATGTTGTACAGTTAGAATTGCATGCTGATTCCTTACCTATCGGCGTTTTTATACAGATGACTGGCTCTAATATTAATGTGGATGATTTTCTTCAACAGAGAGAATCTTCTTCAGAGTCACGCGAGTGTATTAGTGGATGAGTCTCTGATGCTAGTCATACAGATTGTTCGTTCACCTAGCAGGGGCACTAGTGGCGCTCGCAAGACGTCCGCGTTCTACTCAATCATGAAATAGTTTGAAAGAAAATGAGATCAGTACAATCCGCCTCTGGGTGACTATTTAGGCAAGCTCACCAGTGAGTTAAATCCTGGTTATTATATTACAGATTTTGCATCAGGGGGTCCAAAGACGTACGAGTATAAAACGGCACAAGGCAAAACATGTATGAAGGTAAAAGGCATCACCATTAACCATGAAACCGGTAAAATTGTAAATCTCGATCACTAACCAATCTAGTTCAGAATTTTGTGACGTCTCATGAAGCACCCCCTCAAGAGTTACTGGGTCACGGTAAGCAGATCTGCAGAAATAAAAAACGCTTCACTTTAGAAAATAGACCACTCAGGAAGAAATTCAGAGTGGTGTATAACAAGAGGGTTCTCCTAAAAGATTACACCACAAGACCTTATGGCTACTAAAAGAGCTTTTGATACACCCCTTCGCTAAAATTACACCGTGAAAAGATAAAAGAAGCTGTTCTGAGTCAAAGTTACATTTTCTGTCAGCATGTCGGTAGAATAAGCAGAAACCTACAGCCTCTCAAGGCCCTTATTCCGTTGCTCTTGTCGTCACCGTAAAATTCTTATAAATGCCTCTTCTGACGATTTAATTAATGCTTTGTCCGAAATAGCCTGTAATATTTTAAAAGTTAATATACCTCTTTCACCCAAACAGTTTAAGCAACTCAAGAAGCATAAAACATCCGTCAGAAAAATAAGTGACAGAAAACTAACCTTAAAAAAGAAGAAAACTATTTTGAACCAGAAAGGAGGCTTTTTGGGGGCTCTTTTATGTGTCGCTGTGCCCTTTATAACCAGTTTATTAGCTTCTAGAGCATAAACATGGAATACGCTCAAAAAATGTATTTGGTACTGCAGCAACAAATGTCTCTTTTTCCAATACAACTCGGAGTCCTGCCATGTGCAAAAGTTCGCTGACAACACTGCTATCGTGGGCTGCATCAGGAGTGGGCAGGAGGAGTATAGGGACCTAATCAAGGACTTTGTTAAATGGTGCGGCTCAAACTACCTACACCTGAACACCAGCAAAACCAAGGAGCTGGTGGTGGATTTTAGGAGGCCCAGGCCCCTCATGGACCCCGTGATCATCAGAGGTGACTTTGTGCAGAGGGTGCAGACCTATAAATACCTGGGAGTGCAGCTGGATGATAATTTGGACTGGACTGCCAATACTGATGCTCTGTGTAAGAAAGGACAGAGTCGACTATACTTCCTTAGAAGGCTGGCTACCTTCAACATCTGCAATAAGGATGCTGAAGTTGTTGTATCAGACGGTTGTGGCGAGTGCCCTCTTCTACGTGGTGGTGTGCTGGGGAGGCAGCAAAAAGAAGGACGCCTCACGACTGGACAAACTGGTGAGGAAGGCAGGCTCTATTGTAGGCATGGAGCTGGACAGTTTGACATCCGTGGCAGAGCGACGGGCACTGAGCAGGCTCCTGTCAATAATGGAGAATCCACTGCATCCACTGAACAGTATCATCTCCAGACAGAGGAGCAGCTTCAGCGACAGACTGCTGTCACTTTCCTGCTCCACTGACAGACTGAGGAGATCGTTCCTCCCCCACACTATGCGACTCTTCAGTTCCACCCGGGAGGGGTGGGGGGTAAATATTAACATTTTAACAGACAAGTTATTGTCTGTCTGTACACCTGCATTGTTATCACTCTTTAATTTAATGTTGTTTTTTATTAGTATGCTGCTGCTGGAGTATGTGAATTTCCCCTTGGGATTAATAAAGTATCTATCTGTCTATCTATCTGTCTATCTGTCTGTCTGTCTGTCTGTCTGAGTAATCCGAGTGATCTCTTGAGCGCCACAGAAACTGAACTGGACAAGGAAATGAGAAACGTCCCGCAATTCTGTGATATAGGGGCTGACGAGAAGGTGAAGCTTTACACCTCTATCTTGCAGAGATATCTGATGCTAGTTAAAAAGGCCAATAAAGAAACTAACAGTCTGACCCTTGTGTTACCAAAAGATGAAAATGTCGAGGGGGACGTTAAAACAACGTGTCTGAGGACCGGGTTTGGCAAGAGGTTTTGAGAAGTGCGCCTATAAAGGCAAAGAAAAATATTGAATTTGTTTTACATAAAATGTCTGTCAATCCCAATCACACGTTTTGGAATAATCGTGGAAAGCTGCTTTTAGAAGGCAAACCTTTGGTCGGTTCCAGCATGGTGGATTTGGTACGCAATCTGACAGCATCTCATACAATACCTGAGCATAGGTGACCACGTGGTTGGAAGGAATTTGTAAACGCCATGGCTGGTTTGAACATTC
Organism: Erpetoichthys calabaricus; assembly: GCF_900747795.2. Classification (NCBI taxonomy): domain Eukaryota; kingdom Metazoa; phylum Chordata; class Cladistia; order Polypteriformes; family Polypteridae; genus Erpetoichthys; species Erpetoichthys calabaricus. The sequence continues at coordinate 191,677,550 of NC_041395.2, forward strand.
TATTTTATGTCGTGCCTAATGACGAGATGAGAGAACTCCTTGAAAGTTTTAAGCCGCCCCCCTCCCTGTTCATCAACCTGAAATTAGCCCCTACCGATGGAAACCGAGAAAAAAAAGACTGGAATGGATTGCTTATTAATTTGTAAATTGTTTGTTTATTAAGTAAAATTTTATGTCATTACAGAGTGTCGTCATCCTTTAACCGTCTATTGCAATATTTATAGGTCTCTGATTTCTGCATGCACGGGTACCGATAAAAACAACGCCCTGGTGAAGAAAGCCAGGAACGAACAAATTTAGAGACCATAGCATCGTTATTGTTCACGTCCTCAGAATACTTTTTTATTACAGAGGTGTACGGGATTCCTTTTCCTCTCTGATGCAGATAGAAGAGGCAGTGTTGGCCGCATTTGTCGGAGATCCAACTTTGAAGCTGCATGTTGTTGTAAATGATTTGTTTACAGTTTTTGCTTAAGAAACGGTAAATGTCATTCGGGAAGTAGATAAAGTCCGGAGGATTTCCATAGGAATCAACAAACTCCCCATTTCCATCTTCTGTGAGGTAAATCCAGAGCCAGGGTTCTCCAGGTTGGGTTTGACGGTGAGTATTCACTACAAGCATGGCAGGCACACCGTTATTTTTTTCCGGTAGTTGATCACACGCCAGCACCTCACGGAAATATCTTTCAGTGTAGGGATCTTGGGACAGTAGTTCTGTCAATTGTTTTGTATTCATGATGTTTATTGGTAGTCATACAGAACATTACGTCTCTGATTGATTTCGATGATGTTGTCAAAGACTGCATATACTATTAGATTGACGGTCCGAGGGAGAGGGATGCGGAAGCATAATTCAAATCTCATGTTACCAGTTTTAACTAATGAAAAATGATCGCTGCATTCTTGATCAGGGGTTAGATCAAAAGCAAAAAGAGTATATCCATGCAAGAACTTTGAGCTGGTGATAGACAGAGCTTGATCCTTCAGATGCTTACCAGTGGCCAATACCAGGTTATAGTATTCTCTGGCACTGTTGCCGCTTGCAGAGTCTGGCTGAAAAGGTTTGGCAGGAATCTGTTCACCGTCCATGTACAGAGCCAGCAACTCTACATCATTGTGTTTGAAATTGAAAGGATTCCTTGTATAAGAACCTGAAAAGGCCTCATTATCCGCCATGCCAGTCACCACATACTTTGGTAGTTGACCCAGAAACAGGTTTTCTTGATTGCATACTCGGATTCCTGCGGGCATACTGAATACAGTGATCCCTCGCTATATCGCGCTTCGCCTTTCGCGGCTTCACTCCATCGCGGATTTTATATGTAAGCATATTTAAATATATATCGCGGATTTTTCGCTGCTTCGCGGGTTTTCTGCGGACAATAGGTCTTTTAATTCTGGTACATGCTTCCTCAGTTGGTTTGCCCAGTTGATTTCATACAAGGGGCGCTATTGGCAGATGGCTGAGAAGCTATCCAGCTTACTTTCTCTCTCTCTCTCTCTCCTCTCTCTCTTCTCTCTCTCTCTCTCTTGCGCTGACGTGGGGGGGGGTGTGAGCAGGGGGGCTGTGTGCAGCTGCTTCCTGAAGGACACGTATTGATTTTTTTTATCTGTCTCTCGCTATCTCTCTCTCTCTGTCTTCCTGCTCCTGACAGAGGGGGTGTGAGCTGCCGCCTTCAACAGCTTTGTACCGGCGGTGCTTCGCATACTTAAAAGCCAAAAAGCCGTATTGATTTTTTTTTTGACTGCTTGCTTTGCACTCCTTTGAAAAGGAAGATATGTTTTCATTCTTTTAATTGTGAGACAGAACTGTCTCTCTGTCTTGTCATGGAGCACAGTTTTAAACTTTTGAAAAAGAGACAAATGTTTGTTTGCAGTGTTTGAATAACGTTCCTGTCTCTCTACAACCTCCTGTGTTTTTTCTGCGCAAATCTGTGACCCAAGCATGACATTCTAAAAATAACCATATAAACATATGGTTTCTACTTCGCGGATTTTCCTATTTCGCGGGTGGCTCTGGAACGCAACCCCCGCGATGGAGGAGGGATTACTGTACTTTCATATTCACCCTTTCCACAGGGTATTTAGCATTGGCGGATGTAAGAGCATGAGCGTGCCCTAATTTCATGGCCAGTGAAACTTTTACTTTTTTTACAAACAGGGAGGCTGATGTTATGATTACTTTGTAACGTTCAGCATCACCAAACATTTAAGTAGAATTCATCTTTGTTTCGAACCATTTTAATCTTTACGTCTATTCCATTCAATATTAGTTTTTCCTGGAAAAAGAGATCTGTATGTATGTGTCCTAGAAGTTCAACAGTCCTGCTACCGGCTGTATAGGCGCTTCTATTATTAAAACTGATGTTTTCTCCATCAGGATCTGTCTCTTCCAATTTGTTATGTATCTTTGTAAAAAAGTCCCGTAGCAAACTGAGAATGAAGAGTCTCCCTGGCTGTAATTTAGTAGGCCTTCTGAAACAGCTCTGTAAGGATAACAGTTTGAACTCTGCGATATTAGGCGGTCCCCCAGGGTAACATCAACTTGCAAAAACAGACTGGCTGTAGGGTAGTTAACAAATCCGACCTTTGCACCAGCAGCTATGACAGTTCCGTCAGCATTCACTATTTTACCCCTTAGGTGTAGAAGAGTGTTATTCAAGTCAAGGTAATCTTCCCCATTTCCAGCTATGACAAATTCTAGCGGCACTACTTCAGAGAGGGCTGAGAGAGGTGGGACTTCAACGTATATACTTTTATCTACACTCGTTTGAGTGAAAGGCACCATAAACAGGTCCAGTTCAGATTTGACACACTCTTCGGACATTCCGTGCACGAAAGCCATCTTCTCTTAAAAAATGTCTCTCTTCTTCTTTTTGCTTGCTTTAGTCTTGTTTCTCTTCTGACGACATGCTGTAAATGCTGTAAAAATAGTGTGCCTCACCTTTTTATCTGGCGAGGCCTCATGCGACCCCGGTGATCTCTTGCACTTTGTCTTTCTCATTACCATCAATCCCGCTCCCTCCTGCTTTTCTCATACTCCACCAGCCACACTTGATATAGCCCTGGTGATCACATCTTTTACAACATTTTTAGCTGCGGATTTGATATGTGGTTTTGCAATATCAAAGCCTTTTTTCAGGAGAGGTAAAGCTCTCCTAAACAACCCTCGAAATATACCTCCAATCCCCCCACCATACATTACAGGGGATCCAGAGAATCCCGGTAATCCGTTACCTGCTTGGGTCAGGTAATATTGTATGTAAGGTGTCGGGTCCTGGTAAGACCTCATTGTTTCAGTTGTGCATACAATGCCTGACGGGTCTGAAATGCAACTTCACTATCACCTTACCAAACTGAAATGGGACGTTTTTGTTCTGGTCCGTCTTTATTTCAATAGTGACTGTGTCAAAATGATTCTTGCTGACTGGGGCATACTGAGGTTTGTCGTATGTGATGGTAGTAATTTTATTCGCTTGATCCTCTATATGAACGCACCTCAAAAGGGGCATGTAGCTGTCTCCAACTCTCTGATGAGATACCATGTCCCCACACGTACACGTACAACGTGTAAAAGCCAGCCCTGATGTCAGCGGGGAAAGGAGCCTTATAAGTTAACCCCCGAGTCTGATCAGTATGTGCTCCTAATATTCGACCCATCTGTCCTTTTAAGTGTATAGTTTCCTCCTTTTCGCCCGGTACCACGTAGACTCTTCTTTCCACCGTATTATAACTGAATTTCACAGGATTCTCAGAAGGGACAGTTTCAGCTGCAACATCTGTCAAGGTGGGTAGGCTTAAGGTTGTCGAATTCATAAAAGACAGTAGGTTGTGAATACCTTTGTAATAACCGCACAGAGTGTAGTAATATTTTTTTATCCCCTGAGCTGAAACGTAGAATTTGTTATCCGGCTTGTCTATGGTATTCCACGTATGTGGGTATTGTATTTCTGCTAGACCAACTACCCAAGAACCTTCTAATTCTATGGGTTTAGCAAGCTTTGTCGTGAAATTGGAAATTGTGTTGTTAGGGAAAATGTCCGAGGAAGCGTTGCTAGGTAGAGTCACAAAAAAACTTTTGTGCTCCATCGTATACCGCTAGAGAATGAGGAGCCGATTAGGAGCGTTCTGGATTTTATTGAACATCTTGGGCTTGGCTCTCCGGTATCCAACTGTTAATTTTTTCTGGCCATCCGAGCCATCTGACTAAAATGAGTTGTTTTTTATTCTCAACTTTCCTAGCCAGTATTTTTTCGATCCTGTAAACGTCTGCGGAATCAACTTTAATTTTCTGCAATCCAGGGTTGTAAAAGGATCCTACGATCTCTTCACCATCGTAGTCTTTCAGTTTGTACACAGCCGGTGCCCTAGGTATCAGCTCTGATACGGTAAAGATTTCATCTGAAAATGTTTGTTCATAACCTTTCTCAAAAGGATGTCTGGTTTTAGACACCCTAACTGTATCTCCCACTTTGAACTTAAACAACGGAGGACCTGGCGGGTTGGCTACATCATACAAGTTTTTGAAAACTTTCCAGGAATTTAACGTTTTTACAGACATTTTTATGCTTCGATGATAACTTTTGCTGTAAGAGTATACTAGATCCGACAATTTATCGATGTAGGTTCTCGTATTATACGCGCTGAAATATTTCCACATTTTAGATTTTAGTGTGCGGTTAAATCTCTCCACCACAGATGATTTTAATTCATTTCCTGTGGTGAAATGTTTTATTCCGATTTTCTTTAACAACTTTTGAAAATCTCAGGTGAAAAACTATTTCCCCTTATCAGTCTGGAGCTTCTTTGGAGTTCTACCGGTGCTCAGAATGTCTTGGAAGGCTCTTGTCACTTCCTTACCCGTTTTGTTCTTCAGGGGTCGTACCCTTGCATACTTAGAAAGTACATCGATACAGGTTAACAAATATTTATAACCCCGGTTATGCTCGGACACATTTGTCATGTCCGCTAAATCCATCTGCCATTGCGAGTCTATATCAGATACATAAACCTTATTTCACCTAAAATGCCTTCTAGCGGGTTTGTGAATTGTTTAAGCATATTGACCGGATAACCAATCCAACACCTGATGGTCATTACTTTTCTGACCCGAAACCTCAAGAGCTCTTTTCAAAGAGTCTTTTCCCCCAAAGCTAGCCAGGATTTGCCAGGTTGTAATAAACTTTTTTCATGTAACCCTCCCATCATCGACGGTGAAAGAAAAATGTCAACGGTTTTAAAAATCAAATGGTGCTTTATTGGTAATTATCAAAAACAATATTAAAATTCAAAACAGCATGATTAAAAACAGACAAAAACATATTATAGCACAGGCACATTCAGTTCAGACACTTCATCTGATTTTTCTATGTCATATTCCCCGTAAAACCCCAAAGGTGCATCGGTCATACCAGGTACAGAAAAATGGCGTTTAGAGAAAACATCGGCTATTTCACGTATTTTTGTGTAAGAGTTATCGTCCATGTTATGAAAGGGCTTGTACAATAGCCTCATTAATAGACGTTTATTTCCAGGTCGTCAACAGCATTTTGTACAAATGAGTGAGTCTTGTGTAAAGGCAGAAAGATGTTGAAGCAACCCAGAGTCTTTATGACCAGGCTTCTGAGCCACGGTTTGCGGAAAACGGTCAGAATCTCTTGAAAGTGGCCAACCCGATAAACAGAGTCAGGCTCAAACAGACATGTATGCTGCGTCTGGCTGAGGTGATCTATTAAACACCCCGACAGGTACTTTTTAGGTCCCAATCATCTATTATGTCCAGCAGAGCCGCAATCAAACTTTTGACCAGTTTCAGAGTCTTTCGAAGTGTTTCACCCAGGGGCCCGTCAGTTTGTTCAAGGTCCATACCTGCATAATCAGTATCCTTGGGAGATATTTTCCAAGCTGCTAGATCATCCACCATTTCGTCCACAGCCTGTTCTTGCCGCATGGCCTGAATGGCTATCTCCTCAGCCCCTGTTAGGCTCCCCAGAACATCATCAGCAGGGATAAAAATGTCAGGTACTGTGCGGTTCTCCAGAAGACTGTCCGGCCAATACATATTATCAGGGGCAGGTAACTGAGGCTCAGGCCAATAGATCTGGTCGGTTTAAGGCATCAGAAGGTCCAGCCAAGACGACTGGTTTGTAGGAGAGTTGTTAGGAGCAGAGTACCTGGAGCTTGTGACGATATCATTGGGCCAAAACAGGTAATCGGCGGCCGCCGTCTGCCCCGTAGACCAACAAGTCTGATCAGGAGCATAGCTGGAGAGGCTCTGCTTGTTACCTGGCCAAAACACGTCGTTGGAGGTCAGCATCTGGTCTGGAACAGAATAGCTGGGTTGTAGGTTAGTGTCGGTCATCATTTGGTCTGGAGTAGAGTAGGCGACGTTGTTTTGAGGGTTAATCGGGCCAAAACATGTAGTCAACTGCGGCTGTTGGTTTCTTCGGAGCGCATCAAAGTGTGGCAGGACTTCTGACATCTCAGAGTCTGAGAGAACAGGGAGACATCGGTCCAGCTATCAACGGCTTCTAGGAGTTCGGTTTTGGTAGGATAGTTGGTTGAAAACATCTCGATAGTGTTTTAGGCTAGTGTGTTCTATGAAAAAAGACCTCTGTATTTATCTCCACTTACTTAGGGGTGGGTGTTTCCCAATTTTCTTCCTCCTCCTCCGAGCATGAATTATTCATCAGGCAAATCTCCTCCTCTGAAAACACTGGTTCCAATTTTCTTTTAATTCTTTTCATTTGATCAGACAGTTTTCCTTGATGAATAGCCTCATCAATATTTGGAATAAGAGATTTAAGAAAAGTACAGTCTTTTATAGAAAAATGAATTTCACTCACTTGTTCCTTTATCTCATTTTCTTGATACGTTTCCCCGTCTTTGTGACCATCCTCTTTATATTCAGGAAGGATAGGCTTCTTCTTGGGAAGCAACCACCGTGAGATGTCCCGAGTATTTCTTTTTACTTCTACCTGGCGGAAAGCACAATTAGAATCATACCAAGCTGATCTGAATCTAGGGTCCCGTAACTCAAGCATTCTGTAAAACCTGTTTGTTTTCAGTTTCTTAGGAGCATTCACAAGACCGTCCATTCTATCTGCTTTTGTGTGTCATGGCGTTTTTCACTAAATGACTAGAGTTTTATACAAGAACTCTTTTGTTGACACGCCTCTCCCCTAACTCTATAGGTGGTTAGAGAGACAAAGGCGTACCTCGTGGGTGTGGGTATTGTTAATGGGGAGTGATAAGGGCTCAGTTTACAAAAGAAACTTCTTAAAGGCGGGGTTTAGAGCTTATCAATTATGACGGTGATCCAACCCTTCATTACCCCTCCCCAGACCTAGGGGGCAGAGGATATTTCATAATTCATATTATCATAAACTATATTTTCATATTTTGGGGCAGGGCTTAATGTCATAATCATCATAACACCTCCTGTGACAGTTTCCTTTTTGATGGTACTACTACTAATGCCACAGCGGAGAGTATTAATTTTGCTGACAAAGAATGATAGAAACTGCTCACATGAATGAACAGTGCTATTTAATCCCATCACCGAATGAGGGTGAATGGCCGTATTAATTGAATTAAATAAGACCCTAGGATTCTTAGAATGAATATGTTAGAATGTTATGTATTTGCTCTACCCTTCACCCTTCTTCCTTTAGCATAGCAAGTATTTTAGTTTGGCCACTCAATTTAGTGGTTGTTCAGACCTCTCCAACTCAGTGGTGGTGCTTTATCAATGAAGAAAAGGTGGTGTTCTACGAATGAAGACTTAAAGTGACTGTACTGTACTAATGACTCTTGGTTTGCTGCACATACCTGATAATAGCTGGTGAGGAAATAAGTCGCTTATCCAGAGTAGAAGAAGTGCAGAATCAAACAAAGAGTGTAAGTCCAGCTAAGTAAATCTGATGCCATGATATGGTTGTGCATGTATTTGTTACAGAAACAAAGTTTTTTTGGACTTTAACACAAACAGACTGTGAAATGCCACTGAAGTAAAAAGATGAGATGACAGCTGTTGAATGCAAGGACTCCCATGATTGACTGCTGCATCCAGTGAAGGACTGAAGTGAAGTGTTCCTCTGCTAAATGGAAAGTCGCTATGTGTGCATCTCATTAACTCTAATGGCAATCAGACTGTTTAGTTTCTGTTCCAGTAATGGCAAAGACTATATTTAGTTCCTGTACCAGCCACACGTTTGTTTGGAGTGATCTGGAAAGCCACCAAGCAAAAGTCTTTGTCTTCAAACCACTGGGCCGGACAAGGCATATATATAGTAAGTTAGGAAAATATTTGATAGTGATAAAGAGGGGCTCAAGGGTATGAGGATATGCATAATTTACCACCAATGATGTTAAACTGTAAACTGAAAGGGAACAGAGCATCCCATAGTGAGGTTGGGGAGGATAAAAGATAGCGTACAAATTATGCAATAATACTGGTAAAGAAAAATTGTTAATAATCATACCAATAGATCCGGAATAGCATCTGATTTGAGTCGTATTAAGGCAGGGTGTCTCTGTCAAAATGTCAATCAAAGATGGCTGATGACTTGATGGCCCTTTCCTCTGATTGGTGGATTTAAATGATGTGCCCTGCCCCCTCTCCCGTGATTGGTGAATTCCAACCTGATTGGTCAGGGTTTGTGTCAAAAGCAGTTTGATGGGTGTTGGACCGGCCCAGACCCCACCTTAATCCCACAACCACCGGCCAGATTTGTTCAGGGTTTGTGTCAAGAGCAGTTTGATGGGTGTTGGTCCCGCCCAGACCCCACCTTAAACTCACCCACCCCGCCTGATTGGTTCAGGGTTTGTGTCAAGAGCAGTTTAATGGGTGTTGATCCCACCTTAATCCTACCCCACCTTGATCCCGCCCAGCTTAATCCCATCCCACCCACCTGATTGGTTCAGGGTTTGTGTCAAGAGCAGTTTGATGGATGATGCCTCTGCATTGCCCCCCGGTCTGTCAACACCTGTTTGTTGGCTTGCACCCCCTCCCTGCCCCTTCTCCTGAGGCCCTTTATATCAAAAGAACGATCTTGCCATGATCCCATGGCCTGATCGACATGTCCAGACATGAATTGCCCACCTCTGACAGGTGAAAAGAACACACTCAAATAAGCCCCTCCCTTCTGAAAGTTGGGTATAAAAAGTGGCTCATCTTCTTCGGCTCTTAAGCAGTGTCGGATCTGCAGGCTCTATTTGAATGACTGGCTGAAAGGTGTTAAATTTCTTCAAGCTGAAGGCGGCAGACAAGAGCCAGACTAAGTCGTTCCGAAACATGGGCAGAATCAGGCAATGACGAAAAGGGAAAACTACCCACCGTCTTTAGTATTCAGTGCATGAATTTCTGAAAGTTGAAGTGGAGGTTGAGTACTGGACTAAGTTGTCTGAAACATCGTCAGAATCGAGCAATGATGAAATGGAAAGTCTGCCTTTATTCTAAGCCACACCCCTCCCATTTTACAATAAATACTCAGCCTGTTATCAACCGGGGCCAGATCAAAGACCCTGCAATTTCAGAACTCGTTGAAGCTTTTAAAGTTCTCCGCATATCGGCTGCTACAGACTCTGAAATGACTGCTGTCGGCTTAACAGCCTCAGGTGTCCCGCCTGAAGCTCCAAAGCCTGAATCTTACTAACTCTATAACTCAGACAGGGAGGTCGAGATCAACTGCATTCAGGACAACCAAGAATCTGACCCGTTGTTTTTAAGTTTACGGCCTGATTACAGTCTCTGGTTGAGCGCCTTTGAGGCAGACAGTTTATTCCAGTCTCCAGGACCGTCGATTGCCTACCCCCGTCTCAGCTAATTGTGCTCAGATGGCTACCTCTTACCTAGCTCCAGGACAGCGGTGGGGGAACAGAAAAGTTCCACAGGAACCGATGTCGATCGGACTTTCTGAGACAGATACGGATTGTCCTGATGGTGTGCTGCCTGAAATCTGGAAAAAGGCCCTGCAACTTGTTAAAGGGCTGTTGACTGCTCTGCTGGACATTATTGTCTACCGCGACCAGAAAAAAGACTGTGAAGGCTGCGAGATAGACCATCCCAGCCAGACAAGACATTCCTGCCTCAGTGAACCTGATAGCACATACCTCGTAGGACGCTTTCAGAAGATCCTGCAGATTTTCCGCAAGCCTTGGCTGAAACGATTGGCTATGAAAGTTCTGGGGTATTATAACATTTTCCTACCTTTTCACAAAACACATGTGGTGATTGAAAAGTCTGTTGATGAACTTGAAAATACCTACTCTATTCATAATGCTATAATGCAGTCATTTTATGAAATGGATGAACACTCCTACTCTGTAACCCGCCATATTGTAAATGAGTTTTGTAAGCGTAACCTTGATCCTGATGTGTGGAAGAACCCCTTGGGTGAATATGACCTTGAATATGCTGATGTGTCAGAACTTGCTGGTAATTCTGAACCTGATGTCGTGCCAGTCTGAACAACTCAGACTGCTAAATAAATGTTTTCTAAGTTGATAAGTCATGACAGTGTCTGTTTTATCACCGGTGATGGAGCAGGTCTTGGAAAAAACATATTATAACTCTGAGAATTCTAGGTCCTTGGGGAGTAAAGAATCCTTGAAAAGAGCTCTCTTGCAATCGGGTCACAATATTAGTGATCAAGAGGTGTCCGAGTGGTTATCTGGGCAATACACCTACACGATACATAAACCGGCCAGAATCCATTTTAAAAGGAATATGGTGTATGTTTCCAATATAGACGGACAATGGCAAATCGATCTTGCGGATATGACAAACCTGGCCGACTATAACCAAGGTTACAAGTATTTATTGACTTGTGTAGATATTCTTTCTAAATATGCCTGGGTCAGGGTTCTGAAAAACAAAACGTGTAAAGAAGTTATGAGGGCTTTTCGAGAAATTTTGGGTCGAGTTCCTGTCAAACTTCAGACCGATAGTGGTAAAGAGTTTCTCAATTGGGAATTTCAAAGCTTGCTAAATAAACACGGGATAAAACATTTCACCACTGCTAGTGAATTAAAGGCTTCAGTGGTTGAGAGATTCAATCAAACTCTGAGGACCAAAATGTGGAGATATTTCAGCTCCCGCAATACCCGGTCCTATCTGCAAGTGCTACAGAACTTGGTGAAATTTTATAATCTGAGCTATCACCGCAGCATAAAAATGGCCCCTGCCGAGGTCAATAGTTCCAATTCTTGGAAAGTCTTTAAAACATTATACAACCTAACTAAACCCAAAGGATCCCCAAAATATAAATTCAAAAGTCGGAGATATGGTGAGAGTGTCGAAATCCCGGAATCCTTTTACAAAGAGATATGAACAAGCATTTTCAGATGAGGTATTTACAGTTTCTGAACTAGTACCGAGGGATCCGCCTGTCTACAAGCTCAAAGATTATGATGGTGAAGACATTATAGGGTCCTTTTACGATGCTGAGTTACAAAAGAGTTGAGGTTCAGATGTCTTTAGGATTGCACAAATTTTGGAGAAAAAAAACATCAATAGAAAAAAGCATATTTTGGTGAAATGGCTCAGATGGCCTGACAAGTTTAACAGTTAAATACTGCGAATCAAAAATAGTATTTCATTAACTGTGGGTTTACAATGGAGAGAAAAAGCTTTTACGTTGTTCTCCCCTGAAATTCTTCCAGGGATGTTTTCCCTAATAATACCATTGCCAATTTTACCATCAAATTAGCCGCCCCAATTGAACTACAGGGCAACTGGGAAGTTGGACTGGCCGAAATTCAGTATCTGCACACCTGGAACACCCTAGACAAACTGGATAATGAATTAATCGTTGTGTCCCTGCGAATAACCAGATTTTACGCTATTCCCTGCAGGCTTTTACTCTAGCATCAAGAAAGTTACATCCAAGATGAATGACGTTGCTAGGAAAGAACCTAAATCCATCGAGGCCGGTTCAGCAGTCACTACTATACCGGAAAACACAATGAGATTCCGCTACAACGCGCTGGAGCGAAGATTCTACGTCGTATACTCGGCAAAGGATGAAACTCTTCATATCAGGGGGCAGTTGGTGATGATTCTAGGACCTCATTCGAACATAACCTTAGGCATTGGGAATGAGGCTCCTTACCCCGCGGATATCAGAGCAGGGTTTTATACCTTGTACATCTACAGCAACATTGTGTCTCACCAAAGAGTTGGAGATATCTACATTCCACTCTTAAGGTGCGTACATATTAAGGATGTGATGAACAAGATCACCACAATCACCTATGACAAGCCACACTATGTTCCGGTCAGCAAGACTCAGTTTGATACTTTGACCATTGAAATAAAGGCGGATCAGAATAAATCAGTTCCATTTCAGTTTGGCAAGGTCATAGTCAAGTTACATTTCAGACCCGCGAAGCGGTGTATGCACGACTAATACAGAGATGAGAACTTATCAGGACCCCTAGCCCCTACGTGTATTATATGAATCCCACGCTGGCAACGGACCTCCCTGGTTCTCTGGGCCCCCTGTGATGTACGGTCCTGGGATTGGTCCCTGTTTAGAAGAGCTTTGCCTCTCTTGAAAAGAGGATTCAAAATTGTCAAACCACACATTAAATCAGCTGCTAAGAATATTGTCAAAGACGTGGTGACGGGGGCCATGTCCGGAGTGATGACTCGAGGAAGCAAAGAAAATCAAGAGGGCTCGGGGCTGATGGTGATGAGGAAAACTAAGCGTAAGAGATCTCCTGGGTCACGCGCAGGACCGATCATCAAAAAGACGTGTCGTTGAGCTTTTACATCATTTTCTTCTCTCCGCCACAAGGATAAGTCCGGCGCCCGCAGAAAAAAGAAATTGAAAAAAACATTTTTTAACTCAAGATGTCTTTCATTCATCGATTGTCTCAAGAGTGTGTGAAATCTGAACTGGACTTGTTTACGATGCCCTATACTCAGACTAGCGTAGAAAAAAGCATCTACGTCGAGGTACCTCCTCTCTCAGCTCTATCTGAAGTCGCGCCACTAGAGTTTCTGATTACTGGGAACGGTGAAGACTACTTAGACCTGAATAACACGCTTCTACACGTCAGATGCAAAATCATCAAGGCCGATGGAACTAATCCTGCAGCCTCTGCCAAGGTAGACTTTGTTAATTACCCGATAGCCAGTTTATTTTCACAAGTGAATGTGACCCAGGGAGCTCGCTTAATATCACAGAGTTCCAGCCTTTACCCATACAGGGCCGTTTTTGAGGGGCTGCTAAATTACAGCAATGAAACTCTCAATTCTCAATTTGCAGCAGGTCTTTTTTACAAAGACACGGCCAACAAACATGAAAACATGGCCTTGGACGGTCCGAATGAGGGATTCAAAAAAAAGAAACGGTTATACATCCTAGGGTAAAAGTAGAATTCCATCAGACATATTCATTCCGACCTATTTTTTCAAGAAAAATTTATTCTAAACGATGTGGATGTCAGAATCAAAATGGTGCGGGAGCAAAAATGAATTCTGTCTGATGTTCGGGAGATGCAGAGCGTTACAAAGTAAACATTTTGTCCGCCGCTCTTTTTGTCAAGAAAGTTAAAGTTTCAGTGGCGGTGAAATTAGGGCATGCCCACACTCTCACGTCCGCCAATGCCAAGTACCCCGTGGAAAGAGTGAATATGAACGTTCTCAGTATGCCGGCTGGGATACGGGTATGCAATCAGGAGAGCCTGTTCTTGGGTCAGCTGCCCAAGTATGTGGTCATAGGCATAGTGGATAATGATGCCTTTTCAGGGGATTACGCCAGAAACTCCTTCAATTTCAAGTATAACAATGTGGAGTTCCTGGCCTTGTATTTGGACGGAGAGCAGATTCCTGCCAAGCCATTTCAGCCCAATTTTGCTAATGACAACACAACTCGATAATATTACAACCTTGTGTTGTCCTCTGGAAAGCATTTGAAAAACCTGCTTCTAGCCATCAGCCGAACTGACTTCTCCCGGGGCTACACCCTGTTTGCCTTTGATTTGACGCCTGATCAAGAATGCAGAGACCATTTCTCATTGGTGAAAACCAGGAACATGAGATTTGAAGTCCGCTTCTGGCTGCCCGTACCCCACACTGTGAATCTAATAGTCTATGCTGCCTTTGACAACATTATTGAAATAAACCAGAGAAGAAACATACTTTATGATTACTAAAAAGCATGAACACCCTGCAGATCACCGACCTCATGTCCTGTAACCCGTACACAGAAAATCTGTTTTATGGAGTGTTGGCATGCGACAAACTGCCTGAAAAAATACTTAACGGATCTCCCGGCCATGGTCATCATTAATACTCACTGTCAAAATCAACCTGGAGAACACTGGTTGGTGATACTTCTCAGAGAAGACGGAACTGGAGAATGTTTTGATTCCTACGGCGGCCCACCAGACTTTATCTGTTTTCCTGAGGAAATATACAGCTTTTTAAAAAGAAACTGTAAAGAAATTATTCACCATACCTGACAGCTTCAAAGCTGGTTTTCCACTGTCTACGGGCAACACTGTATTTTTTTCTGCATCACAGAGGGAAAGGACACTCTTATAAAGATGTCATGATCCTGTATTTTAATGAAGTCACCAAGAATGATTATATGGTTCAAAAATTTATCAGCCCCTTGTCTAAGAACACTTCTAGAGGTTTTCAGGATCATCCCTGTATGCAAAGTTCTATGACCTGTAATTATCTTAATAAAGAATAGGCAGACTCTGTAATCAAATTTAATATTTTATTAAACCAAAATATAATTACATTTCAATAAGGAGTCCATTCATTCTTTTTGCGAGATCTGGTTTTCTTTCCAACAGGTATATCTGAAGCAGCAGCAGCGACACAGTCCAAGGCAGAAGGTTTGAAGCTCTCCAGAAGTTCTGTCGTGTTGGCGTTTGGCACGGAGGATGCCGGAATGTCCAAACTGGCCATGACCTTGACAAATTCCTTCCACCCCCTAGGTCTCTGATAGGAAGGTATGTTGTGACGGGCGGTCAAGTTCTGCATTAGATCGACCATATTCGTACCAGCTAATGGCTCTCCACGAAACACAAACTCTCCCAAGCCATTCCAGTAGGCTGTATTAATGCTATGTGAAAGTTTCTGTAAAATAAGTTTGGTATATTTCTTTGATTTATCTGGCGCACTTTTCAAAATCTCATCATACACCCGATCTTTTGGGGTACTAGGAGACTTTTTGATCTCACCCGATGGTTCCTCCTTGTTCTCTGCAGGCAGCAATAGCGTCAGAGCACTGGTTTCTTTATCCACTTTTTTCACAAAGGTAAGGTATCTTTGCAAAATGGTTGTATAAAGTTTTACTTTTGCATTGGCGTTCAAGTCACTGCGTTCAAGTATGAATATGGGCGGAGTGGTGGCTCTGAGGCTAAGGATCTGCGCTGGTATCCCGAAGGTTGCCGGTTCGAATCCCCGTCAGTGCCAAAAGAGATCCTACTCTGCTGGGCCCTTGAGCAAGGCCCTTAACCTGTAATTGCTCCAGGGGGTGCTGTACAATGGCTGACCCTGCGCTCTGACCCCAAGGGGTATGCGAAAAAAACTAACAAACACTGTTGTAAGTCGCTCTGGATAAGAGCGTCTGCTAAATAATGTAATGAATTTCATTTGTTTATCCAGTTCACTTTCCGTAGTGCTTTCTGTTGCAATTGAGCCATTTGTTGTTGAGGTACCAGGTACATCTTACGCATGTTTATGTGTTCATATTTATACTCTCGAACCTATTAAACTAGTAATGAAAGGAATGGTCGCGCTTAATAGGGCTCTGAGGAACACTCCTTTCTGATTTAAAACGTTTT
Organism: Erpetoichthys calabaricus; assembly: GCF_900747795.2. Lineage (NCBI taxonomy): Eukaryota > Metazoa > Chordata > Cladistia > Polypteriformes > Polypteridae > Erpetoichthys > Erpetoichthys calabaricus. The sequence goes on from NC_041395.2 coordinate 191,693,360, forward strand.
TTTTTCTTTTTAACGGTAAGTTTTTTATTGTTGAGTTTTTTAACGGCACAACGATCCTTCTTCAGCAGCTTGAACTGTCTGAACATCGTGGTACATTGTTTTTTAAAGTATTGAGAGCTTTTTTTCGGCGACAGGAAACCCTATGCAGGGTCTTAAGCAGAGGGAGTTTTCTTTTTATTCTGCATGACATGCCGGCTCTTTCTCAAATACTCAGAAAATCGTAAGTCTTTATCTTTTCATGACATACACTGTCAGCCAGTTGGGAGGAAACAATCCAGTACGTAAACGAAATTCGTCAGGCGTATGGGCTTTCAGATCCACCAACTGATAACCATAAGGGGCCCTCGTAGAGTCCTCAAAGGCCTCCAAGAAAAATGTAACCCTCCTAGGGTACATGTGGCACACTAAATTGGTGATTTGCAGCTTATCTCGAGGATTTTTAAAGTTGGTGATGTAATTAGCATTCTACTTTTCTTGCCTTGAAAAAAGAAATTTTGGACCAAGTAAATGATGGACAAATTCCTGTGATAAGTATATTTTATGAAGGCCCGCTCTATCTCTTCGCTATGGCTCGTCTGTTCCATCAAATCGTCAACGATCACCATGTTAACTCTGTCAGGCGGCAGTAGTTCATTGTTGCTTAAGGTAGAAGGTAACCCCTCCAAAAATTTTGTTTTTGGAAATCATGCTAACAGTTTGTCGTACAGAGGCTGCCAACAGCTGTAAAACCAGACTGTATTGTCAGGGCGGCGAGAAAGCACATGGTCCACGTGCTCCAAAAGCTTTTTCACATAATGTGATTTGCCTGAACAGGAGGGCCCAGAGACAATTTTTGAGAATGGGCGCTGAAGTCTAACATCAGAACCCTCTTTAGTATCCATAGGGGAGAGTTGTGAAATCAGGCAATAGAACCCTTTTGTTGTACACCACTCTGAATCTTTTTCTGAGTGGGCGATTTTACATTGTCAGGTTCTTTTTGTTCCTATGAATCTGAGCACCATAAAGCATTTTTTCTTTCGCGTGATCGCGGTTTACAAAACTATGCACTAGATCCATTAATGAGTATAGTTTTACCGACCTAACCGTTTCGTGATTGAGAGTAACACCTTTAACCTTTATACAGACCTTGCCTTTGAACATTTTGTACGCGTACGTTTTCGGACCCCCAGAAACATATTCTTCTATGAAGTCGTCAGGATCTAGTTCACTGGTGAGTCCACCTAAATAGTTACCGAGCGGCGGTGTATACTGTACGGGCAATGCTGTGAAGATAATGGAATCTGTATCATGATACAGAACCCTCGGTCCTAAACGATCCAACAATTCGTACAATTCTAAGCAGGCATGGGCCTTTGTGAAAGCGGCTATCACCACATTGATGGGACCAGGTATAACGTATTTGTCATCCGCATACCTCCACAGCACTTGAGCGATTTTGTCGCTGACAAAGCCAAAATAGGAGACCCGATACTCATCCGAGAACAGGTAATCGATGAATTCTTGGGTATGTTTAACAAACATAGTTTGTTAGCCTCCTGTTTGCCTTTCAGATGAATTTTGATGTAATCAGAAAATAAATCTGCGGTGCTCTGGTCGTAGTGCCATATCTCATGAATTTTTAAAACTCTGTACCCTTTATCAAAGGCCTTTAGTATTTCAACGCTGCACCAGGTTCCTGTTAAAGACCTTTCCCAATCATTGTGACAGCAAAGGCTGGTTGATGCCTGGGTTTCTGCACACGTACGGCACAGAGTGAACATCAATTTACCGCAAATTCTTAAATTTTGATTTTCAGCGGTGTTAAAGAAATGGGGAATGTACCCTTTTTGAGCCTGGAACCCCATGGCTTTGGGCATACTGCTCAATTTCATAGGTAAGAAATTCAACGAGTCGATAAATCTTAAGTTATAATCTTCTTCTATAAAACACATTAGTTTACATCCCTGAGTCATTAAGAAATAGCCGTCATACCCCTTAGAATTGTGAGCTATGAACGTGTAATCTTGGTATTTCATACGCCGATATCTGTCGAAGAACATTGCTACACAGTCCTCACTGGCCCGGCTCCACAATTTACCGTTCCAATGCATGCAGTGGATGTAATTTTGGATGTGAGTCCCGACATCTTGACAGCACTCAGGAGAATGCAAAACATTGATCGGCAAAAACGACTGCAATCAGGGCATCGAAAAGCCTCGCCATCACCCCCTCGGCAGTCTGTAGATAAACAGACATCACAGTGATGTTCACAGCGGTGTCGTGATGAGGTAGAATATCCCGAGTAGCAGAAATCGCAGATATAGTCAAATTCCAGAAATCCTTTCAGATTCAAAATACCGTAATAACGCTCATTGTGCAATAACAGGAACGCCGTCTTTGGTTTTCCGGCTTGGGAAGCTTCAAATTTTAATAGAGCACTAGTGTATGGTGACCGGTACCAGACGATAATTTTAATACCTATTAGCCTCTCAAATTTTTCAACATCTGAAAACACTACTTTCTGATCTGGTGATAATCCAGCCCTGACGTGCAATTGATGGGCCTCTTGTTCACACAATTTCTGATTGTTTCTGTACCTATCGTTTAGTACAGCCAGCAAGCCCCTGGCAAAACAGCACTGATCATCCAGGTTGATGGAGATCTATAGGTGCTTCCGTTTCTTTTACACGATCATATCATTGAAAATGGTACCTGCTTTACGCCTAGGAACCCCACCACCAGATGGGGCCCTCACAACCTGAACGATTAGCATCAGACTCGAATTGGCTAAAATAGTAGCGTGACTTTGGAGAAGTAATTCAATTTGGTTAAAAAAGTCCTCAACAGAAAGTGTACCAACTGTGATTAGAGAAAAAACACTGGGATTGAGAGAATCGGCATGTAATTCTAGCTGGTCTAGATTCTTAGGATTCAAAGTGTTTGCAAAACTGTCTAATATTTGCTGAAGGGTCTCGTGTATATGATTAAAAACGTTGGCAAATGAATCAAGTTTGTAGGCCTCTGAAAAATTGAAACGGTGTCTGATCTTGATATTGTTAAATTTTGGGCACTCAGTTATAGACAAATTATTTAATGTAGAGGTAGAGGGCTACGGGGAGCTTACTGACGGCTCTGGAGACGAAGGATTCGCCGTATGCAAGGTAGATGGCTGTGGAGAGTTAGCGTCGACACTCAAGTTTGCCCCGGACAGAACAGTCACTCCGGCTCCGGTCTGAGGATGTAAGATTGAATTATCCGCCGTAGTTAAGCCATCAACAGGCAAGTGTTAAAGATGGGCCTTTCTTGTACCTGAGGTAGAAGGTTGTATTACTGGATTGTTCAATATAGTCAAGTCGTCAGCAGGTAAGTGTTGAAGTAGGGATCTACTTGTACCTGAGATAGAAGGTTGTGGGGATTTTACAATCGTGTCTATAGTATGTTTTTTAAAGCATACTCGTTTGACACTAATCAATAAATATGTTGTACCATGATCTTGACTGCAGGGACTCTCAGGAGAATAGACTGTATTAACAATAATTATATTTAATTTAGGCCTTTCCATAAAAAATAAATAAATAGAAACCATTGTTCTAATAAGATATTGAAGACTACCATTTTGTCTTTCGACGAGATTCAGAGTCATCTTTCAGGATTAACGGCAAGCTGTGTAATGGACCGGTCTGAACGCTTAGTTATATATACCAAAAAGAGCAGGGATTTTCTTTTAGCAAATGTGTGCCCTTTGACCCGTTTTAAGCGAGCAGCTGTGTAATGGGTCGGTGTTTGGCCGAACGCTTTTATATACATACAACGAAAAGAACGATATTTTTTAAAAGCAGTCTTTATTATAAGGAGAGTGATTTCTTTTAGCAAGTGCACTGTGCCCTTTGACCCATTTTTAGACCGCTTTACATTTACAACAGGAAGATATGAACTTATGTTAAAGACTGATGTGAACCTGTTCTTGGGTTAGCTGCCCCAAGTACGAGAATCAGCAAAATGTTTGAGCAGGGCCCACAGCTGGGAGCCGCTGAAGTGGGGGTTGACCCTTCTGGCCTCCCACGTCGGAAGAGAAGATGAGTCTCCACCTGTTTTTGAAGGAACTGAATGATCACAGTTTTCACAGAATGGCAAAGAGTGCTAAAAATGCCTTTTTCTACAGGCCGAATGGTTAAGGCGTTGGACTTAAGATCCAATGGACAAATGCCCGCGTGGGTTCAATCCCCACTTCTGGTAACTTGTTATTCAATCGTTTCTGTTCACTCTGTGTCTGGGTACAGCTCTCACCTTTAGAAAGTTAAGCGAAATGCTTCCACAATGTGGCTGATTAGCTCAGCTGAAAATACATACATAAATGTACTTGATTATTTAAAATGTGGTGTATTTGATAGAAAAGGGTTTGTTTTAGATAGATAGATAGATAGATAGATAGATAGATAGATAGATAGATAGATAGATAGATAGATAGATAGATAGATAGATAGATAGATAGATAGATAGATAGTGAATGGCACAGTAAGCAAGTCCAGTTCAGATTTGACACACTCTTCAGACTTTCTGTGTACGAAAGTCATTTTGTCTTAAAAGATGTCTCACTTCTTTTTGCTTGATTTAGTCTTGTTCTTCTGATGATGTTTTGAAAATGCTGTAAAAACAGTGTGCCTTGCCTTTTTGACTGTCAGGCCCTCTCACGTTTTGTCTTTCTTATCTCCATCAATACTACACCCTTTGTTTTTCTTGGTCATCACTGACCACATTTGATATCACCCCGGTCAACACATCTTTTATAATATTTTTAGCAGAAGATTTGATATATGGTTTTGCTATGTCAAAACCTTTTTTTGGCAGAGTAAGAGCTCTTCTAAACAACCCCTGAAATATACCTTTGCTATACATTACCAGGGAGCCAGAGAATCCCAGTAAGCTGCTACTGCTTGGGTCTGGTGATTTTGAATGTAGGGTGTTGGAACCTATAAGACCTCATTGTTTCAGTCATGCGTATAATGCCTGACAGGTCTGAAATGTAACTTCACTATAACTTTACCAAAATGACATAGCACATTTTTGTTCTGGTCAGTAATTATTTCAATAGTTACTGTGTCAAAATGATTCTTGTTGACTGTTGAATAATGAGGTTTGTTATATGTGATAGTGGTAATTTTATTTGCTTGATCCTCTACATAAACACATCTGAAAAGAGAGACATAGCTGTCTCCGACTCTTTGATGAGAAAACATGTCGCCATACACATACAAAGTATAAAAAGCAGCCTTGATGTTGGCCTTGTAGATAAGGCGCCTTGTAGGATAGCTCCTGCATGTGATCAGAATATGCTCCTAATATTCGACCCAGCTGATGTTTGAACTGTAGAGTTTGATTTTTTTCGCCCCAGGGTCACGTAGACTCTTTCTTTCCACAGAAGCATTATGACTGAATTTCACAGGATTCTCAGAAGGGATAGTCCATACGGTTACATCTGAGTTCACAAAAGACAATAGGTCATTAATACCTTTGTAATATCAACAAGGAATGTAGTAATATTTTTTTTTTCCTGGAGCTGAAACATTCAATTCATTTTCCGGCTAGTCTCTTGTGTTCCACATATGTGGATATTGTATTTTGGCTAGGTCTGTTTCCCAAGAACCTTCTAGTTCTATGGGTTTAGCAAGCTTTGCTGTGAAATTGTGTTGTTAGGGAACATGTCTAAATCACTACTAGGCAGAGTCATAAAGGAGCTTTTGAGCTCTTGAGCATCGTATACTATTAGAGAATGATGGTCAGATTAGGGACAGTATTGATTTTATTTCAAATCTTGAGTTTGGCTTTCTGGTATCCAGCTGTTAAAATACCTCAGGAGCTGTTTTCAAAGAGATTTTTTCCCCAAAGCTACCAGGATTTGCTGAAGTTTAATAAACTTATTTCATGTAACCCATGCCTTAATGTCTGAGAAACTGTTGCGAGATTGGAGGAAGCAAGAAGATGTAAAAAAAAAAAATTAAGTGTCGTATTTTTGAAAGGGCGTATAAGTCAGGGTCTGATTTTATGATCGATTTTTCAGGTTTCAAAACCCGACTTGTATACGAGTATATACGGTAATTGTAGAAGCCCAAGCAGATTATAGAAAAGTAGGCAGACAAGCCAGACACATTCAGAGTCTTAGAGATCTTGGCCAACTAGCCTCCACCCCACTACTGGCCATTTTTTTTAACTGAGTCTGCTGGGCCAGCCCATCTGATGAAAGGATTCTTCTACCCAAAGATTCTAGTACTCTTTTCTCTGAGATGACTTTTCCATAGACAGGTAAACAATCTTGGCAGTAGAGCAGTGCCATCAAGTGCAGGAGGATACAGAGAGGAGAAACAGAATGGGGATGGGTTAGTAACAGTTTATAAATATTGTATTACTTATATTTTTTAGTGGTAATGATCAGTAACAAAGATGCATAATGCTCAGGTAATTAGCAGCTGTGCTCAGAGTATGCTAAACTGAAGTAGTGAGCCTTTAGCCTAGATTTAAAAGCTCTGCAGGCACACCATTCCACAGTTTTGGGTCCATGTATGTAAAAGCACAACCTCCCGCTGTTATTTTGTTAATCCTTGATATCATAAGCAGGCCTGTTTCTTGAGATTTTAATATGTGCTCTAGTTGTAAGTAATGATAAGTCTGGGTAAGTAAGCAGGGCCTTGGCCAGTTAAGGTTTTATACATTTAACACTAGACTTACCAGACCCTACGAAAAAACTCGTAGATCCGTCCCACCTTAAATCGCTTCTTAAATCCTTTTGCACCTCTCCGCCATCGTCTTTTGTCATCTAAATGTACAAGCTGCAAGTAGCCGGCTATTCCATCCCCCCACTGACTTAGAACATAAACGAACTTCTCCCAGCTCACGCCTTGATTGATTATCTGGGAGTGAAGTGGAGTTTTAGAGTGGAAATAATAAATCGTTATTTGGAACACACGCATTTCATTTATGTTCCGTTTCTACAGTAATCTGTGTAAACACATTTTTAAAACAGAAACTTTTTTCATATTCTAGTAGTAAATGACAAAATATAGGCATAAACTATATAATGTATGAAGCCTGAAGTCCAAATATCAAAGAAACACTTTCACAAAAGGTACAAATATAACGGAACAAGTTCGCTTTTATTCAAAAATACAACTGCAGAAAAAAAAGCCGCCTTAGTGTGCAACATTGACAGTTATTTGCAATGACTGCTGCTGTGGCGCAACAGTATCAGTTGCTGACTGGAAATCAACAGGTCACGAGTTCGATACTGCACGATTCCCTTTTGAGAAGTGAACTGCTCTTATTTTTACTATTTTAGAATAAAAAGATACATTTGATTTCAGTCTGTAACAGCCGGTGTAATTTATGATATTTGTAAAGGTTAGCTTTGTTTTTGTTTTTTTTATTCACTTTTCATTCTTCCTACCCCATTTGACACTGCTGTTTTCACATAAAGACGCGCTATAGCTCTGCAGTGTATCACGATACATACGACCACGTGTTTTTTTTCCCCCTATCTTGCCAGTCCCCACATGTTGCTGTATGCTGTTTCTTTTGTACTCCAGGACATGCAGAGGAAAGCATAGTAAAGAGTATTAACTTCAGCACTATATGCAATCATCAGACACTTCCCATCTGACACTGCTGTTTTCACATAAAGACGCGCTATAGCTCACCCAAGGAGCGCCCTTCCTACATTTATATGTGTACTTGTTGCAGTGTACACACCTCTTTGTGCTATGGTTTCTATTACACTGATCAAGCACCTGTAATTCGCAGCTCTATTCATTATCTCAAAACACCACACACATTCACAGTAATTCCCAGTTATGTCCACCACTCACACCCACGCCCACAACCATACAGAACTGATTCCACATCAGAGAATTTCCAGTTCCAGCATAAATTCACAAACGATCTGACGCTGTTCGTTTTCAAATAATATTGCATTAGTGCGATGATGTTTTCACATATATTGTCTTTCTTTCAGGTGTGTAATAGAAACCACAGCATAGAGAGAAGTGAATACATTGTAACAGGTACACACGTTGTAAATGTAAGAAAGACGATCCTTGCGTGTGTGTGAACTGTGAACTGTTAACATTTGAATCTGATGATTGCATATAGCGCTGTCTTATTCAGTGTGCTTATTCAGTGCGCGCAAGAACATGCAGTTCCAGTTGCTGTGTGCTACAACATGCTGGTGGTGATCAACGCACATTTTAAAAAAAGAAAGAGTCAAATATATGTGACATTTTGAAGAAATAATTTTATGACGACGCGAATAGTACCAATCAGAAAACATAATAGCACTAGTACAATATTATTTGAAAACGAACAGCGTCAGATTGGGTGTGAATTTATACTGTGGCGCTGTTAGAGTCAGATCAGAAGCTGAATAAGCTCCTGTTCTGACTCTTAAGTAAAAATGTATGAATTAATCAACAGAAATAACCGTGATCAACATTTTAAACTTAACGATTTACAGTGCATACCAATTTATAAATTTTATGTCTGTTTGAGGTTACAAAGAAAAAAAACCACTTCCTCCCCAGTGGGGAATCGAACACAGGTCTGTAATGCACGGCAAGGCTGCTATAGTGCTAAGTCAGCAATTCTTACTGCTACGCCACGGAAGGTGTTGTAGTATCATTGAACCTTTTGTGAAAGTTTTTATTTGATGTTTGGACGTCCGGCTTCACAAATGCTATAGTTTATGCCACATTTTGTAACATTTATTACTAAAATATGAAAAAGTTTCTGTTTTAACAATGTGTTTACACAGATTACTGTAGAAACGGAACACGCATGAAATGCGTCTGTTCCAAATAACGATCTATTATTTCCACTCTAAAACTCTAGCAGTTCAGTCACTCCCAGATAGTCAAACAAGGCATGAGCTGGGAAAACTTAGTGAACGTTCTGCGACGGTGGGGGATGGAATAGCCGGCTGCTTGCTGGCTCGTCTTAATCGGCTCATTTAGAAGACAAAAGAGAGGTGAGAACAGTTTTTTTTAATATTTTTGTTTTATTAATTTTCATTGTAATCATTCCATACAAACAGATCAATTTATAACCCAACAAATTTGAAAACAAATCAAACCCCACCCCTGAGAAGGAGAGCTTAGCTAAAGGAAAATTTCTTTAAGCTTTTTAATAAGGCAACATTAGACAAAAGAAGGGGAGAAGTAAATATCTATATAAATAAGAGATGGAGAAGGGAGTTAAATGCAATAATAGTTAATTCTCTTATTCTAAAATAATATTGATTAAATCCTGCCAAGTTTTGAAAAAATTTTGTACAGATCCTCTAACTGAAAATTTGATTTTTTCCAATTTCAAATAATATAAAACATCAGTTTCCCACTGACTTATAAGAGGAGAATTAGGATTCTTCCAATTTAACAAAATAAGTCTGCGTGCCAAGAGTGTAGTGAATGCAATCACCGTTTGCTTGTCCTTCTCCAATTCAAGTCCATCTGGAAGGACACCAAACACAGCTGTTAGTGGGTTAGGAGGGATTGTGATACTAAGGCTGTCTGAGAGGCACTTAAAAATTTTTGTCCAAAATGATGTTAGTTTGGTGCAGGCCCAGAACATGTGACCCAGTGAGGCAGGAGCTTGGTTGCAGCGCTCGCAGGTTGGATCCTGGCCTGGAAACATTTTGGACAGTTTTAAGCGAGACAGATGAGCTCGATATATAATTTTTAGTTGAATAATTCTATGCTTTGCGCATATAGAACTCGAGTGAATTCTCTGCTTTGCTACCTTCCACTCCTTTTCTGATATATTGATTAAGAGATCTTCTTCCCAATGTCCTCTTGGATCTTTGAAAGGTAGGGACTCTAATAAGATTTTATATATTGCGGAAATAGTGTTTGTTTCCTCGGAATTGAGCAGTATTTTTTCCAGCATTGTGGAGGGTGCAAGGTGGGGGAAATCGGGCAATTTCTGTTTAACAAAATTTCTAATTTGAAGATAGTAAAAGAAATGTGTAGCTGGGAGGTTAAATTTTGAACGTAATTGTTCAAAAGATGTAAATATGTTGTCTATATAAAGATCTCTGAGCATTTTAATCCCAAAACTTTTCCAGGTATTAAAAACTGGATATACTTGCGAAGGTTGAAAGAGGTGGTTCCCTTGCAGAGGTGCCACTGATAAAAGATTTTCCATCTTAAAATGCTTCCTAATTTGGTTCCATATTCTGAGTGAGTAAAGCACAATTGGGTTATTAGTATATTTGCGATAACTTTCATTTATTGGAGAGCAGAGCAGGGAATATAAAGAAGTACTACAGGATTTTACTTCTATTGCAGACCAAGCCTGTGTATGTGCATTTATTTGTGTCCAGGTTTTTATGGCTTGTATGTTTGCTGCCCAGTAATAAAACTGAAAATTAGGTAAAGCCATGCCACCTTCTGCCTGAGGTCTTTGTAGGGTCGCTCTTCGGATACGTGGGTGTTTTGAGTTCCAAATGAATGAGGTTATTATTGAATCTAACTGTTTAAAAAACGATTTATTGATATATATTGAAATGTTTTGAAATAAAAAGAGAAGTTTAGGAAGGATATTCATCTTAACAATGTTAATTCTTCCGGCTAGAGTGAGATGAAGGGTTGACCATCTATGCAAGTCTTGCTTAATTTTTTCCATACAGACGCCAAAATTTTGTTGATAAAGAGCTTTATGTTTACTTGTGATATTTACCCCTAGGTATTTAAACTGATCTGCTATGGTAAAAGGTAGGGTGTCTAATTTAATATTATATGCTTGTGAGTTCACTGGAAAGAGTATACTTTTATTCAGATTAATTCTAAGACCAGATATCTTTTGAAATTCTGTTAGTGCTGTTAAAACAGCAGGGACAGTGTTTTCTGGGTCCGATATATATAAGACCATATCATCTGCATATAGAGAAATTTTCTGTTCCAGTCCTTCTCTGACAATCCCCTTTATCTGATGAGAATTTCGGCAGTGAACCGCCAGTGGTTCAATAGCGATTGCAAACAACAGTGGCGACAAGGGACATCCTTGTCTGGTACCACGTTCTAGTTTAAAGTAGTCTGAGCAAATTTTATTAATACAAACTGAAGCTTCTGGACTGGTATACAGTAGTTTAATCCAAGCACAAATATTCGGGCCAAACCCAAATTTCTCCAATGCAGTGAAAAGGTAATTCCATTCGATCATGTCAAATGCCTTTTCTGCGTCTAATGATAGTAATATCTCTGGGGTGTTTGATTTTGCTGGTGAATATATAACATTAAACAAGCGTCAGAGATTTGAAGATAAATGTCGGCCTTTAATAAATCCAGTTTGATCTTGTGATATTACCGAGGGCAGCACTTTCTCTATCCTTCTAGCTAGGATTTTTGAGAGTATCTTAACATCATTATTCAGGAGTGAAATTGGTCTATATGATGCACATTGTAACAAGTCCTTATTTTGTTTAGGAAAGACGGTGATTAATGCTTGTCGAAATGTTTGAGGTAGTATTTGGTGGTCTTTAGCTTCTGTAAATGTTACCAATAAGAGTGGAGCTAGCTGAGTGGAGAATTTCTTATAAAACTCTACGGGGGTAACCATCAGGGCCTGATGATTTCCCGCTTTGTAGTGACTTTATAGCGTCTAGTAATTCTGTTAGCGTTAGAGGTTTATCTAGTTCCTCAGCACTTAAAGCATCTATTTGTGGTATTTGTGAATTATCCAGAAATGCATTAGATTGCGTGTTGTCTTCTTTGGGCTCAGTGGAATATAGAGACTTATAGTAATCTCTAAATGTGTGCATTATTTTATTATGGTCGATGATTTCTTCTCCATTCTTGTTGGTGATTACTGGTATTGCATTGTGAACTTCTTGTTTATGAATTTGTTGAGCTAAAAGCTTATTAGCTTTTTCTCCGTGTTCATAGTAATGCTGTCTAGACTTATAAATAAGTTGTTCGGTTTCTTTAGTTGTTAAGATGTTAAGTTCTGTATGCAGGGCCTGCCTTTTCCTGTGAAGAGCTTCAGTTGGACGCCTGGCTTGTTCTTCATCTATTCTAGTAATTTCATTTCTTAGCTCTGACACTTTCTTGGTTTCTAATTTATTTCTATGGGAAAGATATGAAATAATCTGGCCTCTTAGGAAGGCCTTTAGAGTTTCCCAGAGTGTTCCTGCAGAAACCTCTGTAGACGTGTTTGTCTCTAGGAAGAAGCTGATTTGTTTGGATATAAATTCTGTGCAGTTCTCGTCTGCCAATAAAAGAGGGTTAAGACGCCATCTGCGAGGTGAGTACGAGGGGCTTGTTGATTTTAGCTCCAAGACTAGAGGGGCATGGTCAGAGATAACAATTGTGTCATATTTGCATGATTTAATTGTAGGCAGGAAATTATTATCTATAAAAAAATAATCAATTCTTGAGTAGCTATAATGCACTGGTGAGTAGAACGAATATGTTCTTGAGTTTGGGTTAAGAAACCTCCAGGGGTCTGATAAGTTGTGATCATTTAAAAACTGTGTAATTATCTTTGCAGTATTAGATGTCGTCCCCCCTGTCACGGGAGTCCTATCTAAGAGTGGATTTAAAACACAATTAAAGTCCCCAGCCATTATAATTTTATGAGTGTTCACATTGGGAATGGATGCAAATAGATTTTGCATGAATTCCTTATCATCAACATTGGGTGCATAAACATTTATCAAAATCATTTTACTGTTATATAAGTTGCCCATGACCATCACATATCTCCCTTCAGGGTCCGACACTACCTCTGATGCTACAAATGGAACTGTTCTATGTATGAGAATTCCCACCCCTCTAGTTTTCTTTATAAAGCTAGAATGGAACATTTGGCCAGTCCAGTCTTTTTGTAATCTGAACTGATCCTTGGTTAGTAAGTGGGTCTCCTGTAAAAATACTATTTTAGCGTTTAAGCCTGTTAGGTGAGAGCATACTTTCTTTCTCTTTAATTCGTGATTCAGGCCTTTAACATTCCAGCTCACAAAGTTAACTGTCCCATCATGGAGACATTGATTCTGAGTTTTTAATGTCATTTTATAGTTTTAATTGGTAATATGGCAGTTTTAATCTTAGTTTCAAGATTCCCCAGGAGTTGTTGCATGTTAGCCTGTTGCTGCATTGATATTTATAATTATAAGGATTATAAGAATAGATTAGATATAACCTGCTCTCCTTCTCTCCCCCCTTTATCCCCCCACTCCCCCATTTTGCCTCCCCACATGAGGCTAGACCCCACTTCGCGATGTTCCAGTCCTCTGACATACGAAGAGACAGAGCACGTCCAAAACAAAACAAACCCCACCCTGCAGCGGCGTTACAGAATTAAAACAGAGATATCTTTTACAGTTAAATCCTTAATACTATCTGCCGAAAATGTTCTCATTAACAATATTTAAGCTTGAAATAATCTTCAGCGCTTTTAAGTTAAGATATTAAGATTAAAAAAAAAAAAAAAAAAACAACCCTGGGAGTGATTTTAAAAATTAGTCTAGGATAAACCTGGTAATTCATACTGTAATAGTATAATGGTAATTGTATAAATAGTAGAACAAGCATTAAACCAAGGGTATGAAGTTAAACAGTCTACTTTAAGGTATAGTAAAATAAAAAAAATAAATAAATAAATTAAAAAAAAAAAAAAAAAAAAGAATAAAAAAATAAATAAATAAAACGAATCCTACTTTAATCACTTCCACATTTTCACACTCACGTCTATAACTCTATAACTCTGATTAAAACATAAACATATAACATATAAAGTCCAGATAAAAACAAAAAAAAAAAAAAAAAAGAAAAAAAAAGAAAATAAGAGATGTATAATTATAATACCAGTCTCTTTAAACATGGATCCAGCGATCAGATCATAGGTCTTTCCCGTGCCATGATAGAATACGGCTCTTTAATTTTAATTAACTTTCAAAAAAGTGTCGGAAACAGCTTCTTTAATTCTTTTTCAGCTTCTTCTTTGCTGAAGAAGATATAATGTCCATCTTGAACTTCCACTTTCAGTTTGGCAGGATACAAGAGGCTGTATTTGATATCGGCTTCCCGTAGCATCCTTTTAATGTCGTTGTAGGATCTGCGTTTTGCAGCTGTTGATGGTGAGAAGTCGGGAAAAATACGAATAAGATTATTTTCGAATATAATCTCTTGCTTGTGTCTGAGAAGTGCCATCACATCAAGCTTACATCTTAGTCGTTCGAAGCGGACAATAAAAGACCTAGATTTAAAGGCGCTTGGTATCTTTGTGCGATAAGCCGTGGCTATCTCATTGTCGAGTTTAAAGTCATCTCCAATTATTTTAGACAGTAATTCTACTGCAAATTTCACTGGGCTTGAGCTTTCTCGTTTCTCAGGTATACCCTCAATTCTTATATTATTTCTTCTGCACCCATCCTCCAGGGCTGCAAGTCTGTCTCCAAGTTTTTTGTATTCCAAGTTCGCAGCTGTGGCTTTTTCATCGGCGTTAGATGCCATTTGTTCCGCTGTTTCCACTCGAGCCGTGAGTCCCTGCTTAACGTCTTCCAGCTGATCTGAAACGTCATTAATATGATCATCAAGCCTTTTCAGTTTGGAGTTAGTTTCTTCAATGTGTTCCACTAATTTCTCCAACATGCCTTTAAAGTTCACGTCGAAACGTTCAAATAGACGCGTTTCCTTATCTTTGTTATCCTTCTTGAGCTCAGTGGCCACCTTCTTAAGATCATTTGTGTTATCTTTCTTAAGCTCATTCATGGCCGTAACCATGGCAGTGGCCAGTGTAGTGTTCATCTCTTTCTGTGTAGCTATCTGTGTAGTGTAGTTCGGACAGTTCGCTTCTGCTTTCGTGCTCCGCAAGTGAAAATGCAGCTCCTGTTACAGGCTCGCGATGAGTAGATGAGAGCACGTCCTGCAGAGCCCTTTCTAGTCTCGAATGATCCTCAGAAATCGGCGATCCCTCGCGACCTGTATCACTTGCGCCTTCGCTCCCATTTTCACTCTCGACTGGAGACGATACAATGGAGCGGGGCCCCAGGAATTCTGCGCACTCTTCTGCCTGTTCCAGGTCAGTCTCCGTGATGCCATACCTTACACTTGCACTCAGGCCGGAAGTCTGTCCGGACTTCGATGCAGCTTTAAGTTTCTTTTCCGGTTCTTTCTGACTTTTCTTCTTGTTACTCATGCTTGTATATTGTAGTGGAAGTTCCTTGGTCGGGTTAAATACAGGATACCTCTAAATAATATGAAATACGTGGTTAAAATAAAGCCGCTACTAGCGGAGCTCTGCTTCAGACGTCCATCTCCTATAAACGGACGAAACCACCTCGAGGTGAGAACAGTTTTAAGGTGGGCCGGATCTACGAGTTTTTTCATAGACTCTGGTAATTCTAGTGTTAAAGGAGGGATTTGAAATCTGCCCTATGCTTAACTAGGAGTAAAGACTTAAAAACTGGAGTTATGTGTTTGTACTTTCTGTTTCTTGTAATAATTTTTATAACAGCATTTTGGATTAACTGAAAGCTAAATAAAGAACAACTTGAACTGCCGGTGACCACAGCATTGAAGTAATCAATCCTACTAGAAATAAATGCATGAATTAATTTCTCAGTATCCTGCATATTTAAAAAACAACTTAATTTTCCAACATTTTTAGGACTGGATAAACACGCTTTGGATAGTTTTGTAATGGGTGCTTTAAACAACGTGGTAGTGCCTAGATAGCAGACTGATTGAGTTAAATAATGACAAACTATTGTTATGATCCTCCAATAATTAACATTTGTTTTTACTGTGTTCAAAGACAAGTAGTTCTTATCCAGTACAGTAATCCCTCACTACTTCGCGGTTCACTTTTCGCGGATGCACGACTTCGCGGGTTTTTAAATATAGTAGTAGTATTTCCTAGTCTAAGAACAACAAAACAAGTTCGGTGACTAAGTGCGTTGTAACACGGGCTGTGATTGTTACATGGGAGGGAGACGACAAATCACAGCTTCCCGCTTTCTAATCGGGCCTGTAATTGGTGCTTTGACTGATGCCTAGATCCCACAGTATCTCCCCTTGTCATTCGCTTCAAGCTTTCTCGCCGAGCGGTTTACTTTACACTGTGCTGTGTGTGATTTTTTTGTGGATTCTTTGTGTTGAACTTCGCTTCAATTTTCACCCCCTGCAATGGCTCCCAAACGTGCTCCTTCTTCCAAGGCTGGTGCTGAGCCTAAGCGACAACGTAGAATGATGATGATCGCTGAGAAGATGAAACTTCTGGATATGTTGAAGGAAGGGAGAACGTTCGCGGCTGTGGCCTGCCAATATGGCGTGAACGAATCCACCGTTCACTACATCAAGAAGGAAGAGGCGAACATTAGGAAGACGGCTACCATCACCTTTCGCAAGTCGGCAAAGAGAGTGGTTATGGCTCGTAATAAAACGATCGTCTGTATGGAATCTGCTTTGGCCGCATGGATAGCCGACTGCCGAAAGAAGAACATAACCTTGGATTCGAACATTATCCAAACAAAGGCTAAGAGCCTGTACGAGACCTTTGCCGCTAAGGAACCAGAGGACGACAGTGGCGACCATGAAGAAGATGTAGAAGATCCGCAACCAGGGACGTCCAGTGATTCACCACGTAAGAAACTGCAATTTTCTGCTAGCAAAGGGTGGTTTGCAAAGTTTCAGAAACGCTACGGCCTAAAAAGCGTTTCCCTGCAAGGCGAGGCTGCTTCAGCTGACACGATCGCTGCTGAAACTTACGTGAATGAAACGTTCAAGAAGATTATCTCCGAAGGTGGATATCGGCCCGAACAAGTTTTTAATATGGACGAGACGGGCTTGTTTTGGAAAAGAATGCCGTCGCGAACTTTCCTGTTCAAAGAGGAAGCAAAAGCCTCTGGCTTTAAAGCATACAAGGATCGTGTGACCCTCGTGATGTGTGGCAAAGCTGTGGGATTTTTGTTAAAGCCAGGGTTTATTTACAAGTCTAAAAACCCAAGGGCTTTAAAAAACAAAAACAAGAATCTGCTTCCCGTACATTGGATGTACAATCCAAAAGCCTGGATGACAAAGATGCTGACCTCCGACTGGTTCCACCAGTGTTTTATCCCGCAAGTGAAGGTGTATCTAGCAGAGAAGGGCATGCCATTCAAAGTCCTTCTCATTATGGATAACGCTGGTGGTCACGCTACTGATCTGTCGTATTCGGGGGTACAGATTGAGTTCCTGCCGCCCAATACGATGTCACTAATTCAGCCTATGGATGAGGGGGTTATCAGGGCGTTCAAGACCTATACACGAGGAATGCCTTAGCGAACCTGGTTTCTTCCGTGGATGCCGCCCAAGAAGACGACGATTTCAACTTGAAGGCATACTGGCGGCAGTACACAATTGCTACGTGCCTCCAAAATATCCAGAAGGCATTACAAGAGATGAAGCCTGCCACCATTAACGCCAGCTGGAAGAAGTTGTGGCCCGAGGTTGTTTACAACGACAAAGGATTTACACTTGCCGAAATCCAACACTCTGCAGTACAGAAAGCTGTGCAGTTGGCTGCGATCCTTGGAGGTGAGGGCTTTGCAGACATGACTACGGATGACGTCAACGAGCTACTAGACTGCCACTCCCAGCCGCTAACCGACGAAGACCTCGAAGAGTTGACGAAGTCGGCGAGTGAAGAAGAAGAAGAGCAGCAAGAAACAGAAGAGTTTGTCTCCCCAACTGGCTTGACTTTGGAACGGCTCGCCGAGATCTGCAGACTGGCTAAGGATCTGCAAGAGCGGTCACTGGAATGGAACGACGATATGGTTCGATCGGTCCAATTTTGCAACAAGGTCGACGACGTCATGACCGCCTACAAGCTGCTCTTCAACCAGAAAAAGAAGCAGCGGCAGCAACTGCCGATCACAATGTTTTTGCAGCCTCGCAAAAAAGAGCCAGTTCCTACTACTACAGATACACCTTCGGAAACCGTGGAGGAGGTGCCCCAGGAAATGGCACTGCCGTCTGAAAAGACGTAAAATACAGTCATCGGCTGCGCAGTAAAAGTCATCATCACCTTCATCGTCATCATTTTTACTGCGCAGCATATTCATCACCATCATCATGTCATATATAGCTACGTGTACTTCGCTATACAGTAAGTGAAAACTTATCTACCGATTTCATATTGCTTAGCAGTTGTCCCTGTTATTAATAGAGTAAAGGGTGGGTTGTAAACAATACAGGGAGGGTTTAAAAATGTCCAAATACACGTTAAATAATTAGATAAATATGGTGTCCCTACTTCGCGGAAATTCAGTTATCATGGTCGGCCTTGGAACCTATCTCCCGCGATAAGTGAGGGATTACTGTATTAGGTTTGCAATGTGATGCTGAAATCTGGAATTTTCTCATTAAAGAAGTTGATAAGGTCTGCAATGTCTGTTGGTATTTTGCACTATAGTTCTGAATTCCCATTTGTTAGAGTAGCCACTGATCTGAACATTACACAAAGATTATTATAATTGTTATCTATTATTTTAGAATAGTAGTCTGAGCTTGCTTTAACACTAGAATCCCAGAAGCCGATGAAAAAAGTTGTAATCCTGGGCTACCTTAAATTCCTTCGCACCTCTCCATTAGCATCTTTTGTTTTGCAAATGTGTCGATCAGCACAAGCAGCAAGCAGCCCGCTATCCCATCCCCCCACCATCGCAGCTCAACTTGGGCAAAAAGTTCTTCCAGCTCAAGTTTGTTTATCTGAGTGTGAGGTGCCTGGAGTTGTGTTGGGTAAATAATATATCATTATTTTAACACATGCATTTCATGTATGGTCCTTGTCTATAATGATCTGGGTAATTATACTGTAGGATGACAGGAAATGCGAGACAAGAAATGTTGAACACATAGCTAAAACAGAAACGTTTCCCATGTTATAGTACTAATAACAAAAATTTGACATGAAGTGTTTAATGTGTAAAGACTGAAATCCAAATATCAAATAAACACTTTCACAAAAGGTAAAGTATAACAAAAGATGTGTGCTTTTATTCAAGAATATAACCGAAGAAAAAGAAATCGGGTTAGAATGCAACACTGACAGGTTCACTTGGGTGGTACTGACTGATAATGGAGAGGTTTGGGGTTTGATTCTGGGCACTTTCTAGATTTACCATTTTGAGTAGTGAGCTGCTCTTATTGTTACTATTACAGAATAAAAACATACATTTGATTTGAGTCTGTAACAGCCGGTGTAAATTTATGGTACTTGTAAAGGTTAGCGTTTTTTTTTTTTTTAAATTCAGTTTTATTCTCTCAGTCACATTCACACTCCCCCAGATCAGACACTGTTGTTTTCAAATAAAGATGTGCAATAACAGAGGTGAACTCAGATGAGGATGAGGGTTCTACATCGGAGAAAAAGAACAGAAGCCCTCCCGACAAGAATTGTCCACTCACACTAAAACAACACAGTTGCACCAGGCATAAAGGATAAAGATGGCACCATTTGGATGCAGCAACAGGTTGGGCGCCATCCTGCCGGTGAATCTGCCACATGCATGTCCTTCAGTGAAACAGCAGGGTTTACAGAGCTCATCAAGGTATTGTGCAAAGTTCTGTTTGCGATTATGTCTCTTTATGGTCTTTATATAAAAAACATTTATATGTTACTCATATAAACGCCAGATCAAATGTTGTTTCCCTATATTTATTTACTTATCTTCCTACAGCATAAAGTCACATATAAAGGAAGTAGACTGCACAGCTTCCTGTGTTTGATTGACATGGGCATGCTGGCAAAGGACATGTGCAGTGCCATTGCTTATGTAGGAGAAGATCAGTTCTGAAACTTGGACAAAAAGTTCTCCCAGCTTGTAAGCTTCAGGGAATCTAGTGTTAAAAAGTGCAAAAAACTCTCTTTAACACTCTTTCCATGCAGTTAGGAAAACTTGCAACTCTGTTGCTCTCCATCTACAATCTATTTTTCAACACTGTAATTTAAGAGCTTGAGTGCTGTCATTAAATTAGGGTGAGTTTATATATGCTTTAATCACTTTTGTTTTAAGTGGAGCTACTGTATCCAGCACCAAAGCATCAAGGTCACATTATAATTTGATGTTGGCTCATCTAAATTGTTTTCCATTATTATACTTGACTTACTTGAACCAGAGTTCAGTGTAGATGTCACACTGTTTTTTGTTTTAACTTGTGAATGTACTGGGCAGAACCAAATTAAGCATAATTAAGTAGTGATCAGAAATAATTTAATAGAATTAAATTTAAATTTTGAATTTCAACTCTTTAAGTTATGATCAGATCTAATGTGTGGTTATGATTATTAGTCTGATTATTGATAATTTGACAAACTCTACTGAGATTAACAAGTAAGTAAAACATTTGCTAAAAGTATTAGTTCCCACATCAATGTGTACATTAAAATCCCCCATCAACACTACATGATCATAATTATCCATCCATTCATTATCCAACCCGCTATATCCTAACTACAGGATCACGGGGGTCTGCTGAAGCCAATCCCAGCCAACACAGGGCGCAAGGCAGGAAACAAACCCCGGGCAGGGTGCCAGCCCACTGCAGATGATCATAATTAGATTGATAGAAATGTTTTTGTCCCCAGGGGGAAATTTAGCTTTTTATGGGAACTTTTTAAATAAATACATAAACAGACAGATAAGTAAGCAATAAATATACACACACACATTGGTCTGAACACACACTGGAATGACTATAAAACAAGAAAATTCCAAAGAAAGAAAGGTTCTGACTTGGGTTGCACAGTCATAGTGAGGCATTACCAGATGTACTGCTGTCGGTATAAAGTCACAGTAGCGTTTCTTGAAACACTTCTGCTGAATAAATCTTTGGCTGAAAGTACTCCTTCTTAGTGTTTCAGAGAGAGGATGTATACTGCATTGCTCATAATGGCACTCCATTTTGCTTTAGTATGCTCCTTTGCTGCTACCTCCAAGGAGTCCAGAGTGTATCCTATAACTGAGCTTGTCCTTTTAATTAGCTTGTTGATTTTGTGGGCTTCTCTTGAAGTGATATTACCAGCCCAGCACACCACAGCATAGAAAATTGTACTGGCCATCAAAGAGTTATAGAAGACATGAAGGATGTCACTTCCCACATTAAAGGAATGCAGTCTCCTAAGGAAAAAGAGCCTGTTCTGCCCTTTCTTATATAGTTCCCCTGTGTTCCAAGACCAGTCTATCCTGTCATTACTGTAAATTGTCAAGTACTTGTAGGAATGGAGCACCTCCACATCCACTCCTTGAATAGTGACAGGACATAGAGGTTCTTTGGTGTGGCGAAAATCAATAACCAGTTCCTTGGTTTTGGTGATGTTAGGAGCATGGTGGAGAAGTTCGTTTCTTGGTGCAAAGAGAATTGTTTGCATCCTAAGTGTAGAATCATCTGAGAATCTCTGCAAGTGACATGACATGGTGCTGTATACTGTATATATAGTCTGTGGTGTACAGAGTGAAGACAAAAGGAGACAGGACTGTTCCTTGTTTTGTTCTAGTGTTCACATCTGTATTAGAAACACAGTCCTTGAGTCTCACAAATTGCAGTCTGCTTGACATATAGTCCATTATCCAGGACACCATAGGCTCATCCACATGCATAGCTCTGCGTTAACCCCTTAACAGGAGTGGGTGGATGGTAATGAAGGCACTAGAGAAATCAAAAAATATAATTCTCACAGTGCTGCCAGCTTTGTTCTGGTGAGAATAACCCTTGTGGAGCAAATAGATAATTGCATCCTCCACTCCAGTCTTTGTCCAATAGGATAGGCAAACTGCAGTGAGTCCAGACGTAAGTGCCACTTGTCTATAGTCATTAGGGGAAGAGGCACCTGACTTCACTGGAACAGGAACAGTACAGACTGTTTTCAACAATAGACGCACTTTCTGAAGCCTTAGGAACAGACTGAACAGGTGACAAATAACACCACAAAGTTGATCAGAACAGGCCTTAAGAACTTGAGTATTGGCTCCGTCTGGTCCTGCAGCTTTTGCTGCGTTTAGCTTCCTCAGTTGTCTCCTTATTTGGTCTTCAGTTACGGACAGTCCACACCAGTTAACATGGTAGGAGTTGTTGATGTAGTAGGGATCCTGTAGGGAAACTGGTCATTGGAAGAAGTTGGGAGTGGGAGTGAAAATCTATTAAAAAATGGTTCAGGGTGTTAGCTTTGTCCACTTGCCCTTCTAGCACTGAGCTCTGGATTACCTGAGTCCAGTAATTGTACCCAGTCCATTCCAGACATCCTCCACATTATACATCCTTTAGCTTCTTTGTCACAAGATTGAATATTCTGTTTTTCTCATTCAGGAGACCTTTTAGCTCCTTAGTAATCCAGGTCTTATTATTTGGAAAGCAACACACTGTCATTGTGGGTACCACTCTGTTGACACAGAAGTGAATATAGTCTGTTATGCAGTGTTTGAGTCCCTCAAAATTGTCTCTATTTGACTCACACATCATTTCCCAGTCTGTCATTTGGAAGCAGTCATTCAGGGCCATTTCAGCCTCCAGCTCCACTTCCTCACTATTCTGGTGGTAACAGGTCACATTGTAATAACAGGCTTTAAACTAGGAATAAGATAAATTAGATTGTGGTCAGATTTGCCTAAAGGAGGAAGTTGATTACACTTAACACTTGAATCCCTGAAGTTAACAATTTTTTTCGTTGTTTCTGACCTCCCTAAATTTTCCTGACATACGGCAAGAATCTCGTAGCTCCTTATCACTGCACTATTAGCAGACTACTACCACTAACCCCCCCCCCCCCATTCAGTACGATGAAGACATCACCTGCTGCAATCCTCACAGTCTGTTTATTATACACAGTCTGTAAGTTTATTGGATTAACAGAAAATATGCAATATGAATCATAACAAAATTAGACAGGTGCATAAATTTGGGCACCCCAACAGAGATATTACATCAATACTTAGTTGATCCTCCTTTTGCAAATATAACAATCTCTAGACGCCTCCTATAGCCTTTGATGAGTGTCTGGATTCTGAATGGAGGTATTTTTGAACATTCTTCCATACAAAATCTCTCCAGTTCAGTTGAATTTGATGGCTGCCGAGCATGGACAGCATTTTCAAGTCATCCCACAGATTTTCGATGACATTCAAGTCAGGGGATTGTGACGGCCATTCCAGAACATTGTACTTCTGTCTCTTCATGAATAGATTTCGAACTGTGTTTTGGGTCAGTGTCTTGTTGGAATATCCAACTCCTGCGTAACTTCAACTTTGTGACCATGCTAGAACTTTATCCTGAAGAAATTGTTGATATTGTTGAATTCATCCAGCACTCGACTTTTACAAGGGCCCCAGTCCCTGAACTAGCCACACAGCCCCACAGCATGATGGAAGCTCCACCAAATTTGACAGTAGGTAGCAGGTGTTTTTCTTGGAATGCGGTGTTCTTCTTCCGCCATGCAAAGCGCTTTTTGTTATGACCAAATAACTAAATTTTTGTCTCATCAGTCCAAAGCACTTTGTTCCAAAATGAATCTGGCTTGTCTAAATGAGCATTTGCATACAACAAGCGACTCTGTTTGTGGCGTGAGTGCAGAATAGGCTTCTTTCTCGTCACCCTGCCATACAGATGTTCTTTGTGCAAATTGCGCTGAATTGTAGAACAATGTACAGATACACCATCTGCAGCAAGTTGTTCTAGCAGGTCTTTGGAGGTGATCTGTGGGTTGTCTGTAACCAATCCTGTGCACATGCTGCTCCTGTATTTTTCTTGGCCTGCCAGACCTGAGTTTAACAGCAACTGTGCCTGTGGCCTTCCATTTCCTGATTACATTCCTTACAGTTGAAACTGACAGTTTAAACCTCTGAGATAGCTTGTTGTAGCCTTCCCCTAAACCATGATACTGAACAATCTTTGTTTTCAGATCTTTTGAGAGGTGCTTTGTGGATCCCATTCTGTCATTCTTCAGAGGAGAGTCAAAGGGAAGCACAATTTGCAATTGACCTCCTTAAGTACTTTTTCTCATGATTGGACACACCTGTCTATGAAGTTCAAGGCTTAACGAGCTAATCCAACCAATTTGGTTATGCAAGTAATCAGTATTGAGCAGTTACATGCATTCAAATCAGCAAAATTCCAAGGGTACCCAAATTTTTGCACAACCAGTTTTTCACATTTGATTTAATTTCATACAACTAAATACTGTTTCACTAAAAATCTTTGTTCGGAAAACACCCCAGTACTCAGATGTTCCTAGGAAATGAAAGACATACCACTGTTATCTTTTTGTTGAAAGTAGAGTAAATTATTATGCAGGCTGAGAGGGGTTCCCAAACTTTTTCATATGACTGTAATTAGGTTAACTGGCAACAGGTCAGTACCATGATTGGGCATATAAAAACCAGCTTAGAGAGGCAGAGTCTCTCAGAAGTAAAGATGGGTTCACCAATCTGAAAAAGCTGTGTCTACAAATTGTGGATCAACTTCAGAATACCATTCCTCAGTATAAAATTGTGAAAACTTTGAGTATCTCATAATCTACAGTACATAATCATCAAAAGATTCAGAGAACCTAGAGAAATGTTTGTGCACAAGGGACAAGGCCAAAAATCAATATTGGATGGTTGTGATCTGCAGGCCCTCAGGCGGCACTGCATTAAAAACAGGCATAATTCTGTCATGGAAATCATTACATGGGCTCAGGAACACTTCCAAAAATCATTGTTAGTGAACACAGTTCACCATGCCATCTACAAATGCAGATTAAAGCTCATTCATGTAATTAAGAAGCCATTGTGAACACTGCCGTCTTCTCTGGGCTAAAGCTCATTTAAAATGGACTGAGGCAAAGTGTAAAACTGTTCTGCAGTCAGACAAATTAAAATTTGAAACTCTTTTTGAAAACATGGATACCACGTCCTCTGGACTAAAGAGGAGAGGGACCATCCAGCTTATTATCAGCACTCAGTTCAAAAGCCTGCATCTGTGATGGTATTGGGGTACATTACTGACTATGGAAATGTCAGCTTGCACATCTGGAAAGGCACCATCAGTGCTGTAAGGTTTTAGAGCAACATATGCTTCCATCTAGATGGTGTCATTTTCAGGTAAGGACTTGCATATTTCAGCAAGACAATACTAATCCGCATTCTGCATCTAATACAACAGCATGTCCTCATAGTAGAACAGTCCAGGTGCTGAACTGACCTGCCTGTAGTGCAGACTTTTTACAAATTGAAAACATTTGGCACATCCTGAAACGTACAATACGACAAAGAAGACTCAGGATTGTTGAGTAGCTAGAATATTAGACAAAAATGGGACAACATTCCTCTCACAAAAATCCAGCAACTGGTCTCCTCAATTCCCAGATGTTTACAGACTGTTATTAAAAGAGGAGGGGATGCTACACAGTGGTAAATATGGCCCTGTCCCAACTTTTTTGAGATGTGTTCTTCACTTAGAAATGACCTTATTCTTTTCTTAAAATTGTGTATTTTCTCAGTTTACATTTGATGTGTTTTCTATGTTCTATTGTAAATAAAAAATAATTTTATGAGATTTGCAAATCATTGCATTCTATTTTTATTTACATTTTACACAGCGTCCCAACTTTTTTGGAATTGGCGTTGTATTCCAAAGCCACCTCCTTGACCAATATCTCTGGATTTATGAAGGATTTTGTATCCTTTTCGTGATATCTTAGCTAAGGGAATAGTGTCAGATTTACTAAGCCTGGTTTCAGTGAGAAGGCGCAAATCAGATTTTATACTTAATGTAATATCGTTTAGCAAAGCATCTTTATTTCCAAGAGATTGAATGTTTAATAAGAAGCATTTAAAATGGCAGAGATATTTCTGAACTGGTGATATATTTTTTGCTTTTAATGTGAATGAAATTACTGTTATTGGTACACCTGTTGAAGGATCTGGTTTTATCTCATGTTCTAATTATGCTCTTTATTTTTTGGTTATCCAGTAATTTAATGTTTGCATCCACACTAAACTTACAAAATGCCCTATAACAGGGATTCTGGGTAACATCTAAGATTAACAACAGTCTGTGATTCAAGATTACAAGACTGTAGCCTGAAAGGTGCTCTAATAGACAGCCAGGCAGTTTTGCTGCCATGTTTTGGAATGGAACAATGGATCTGTTCCATTTAGGATAAATACAATCTCTCTTGAAAAATCCAGGCCTTTCCAAAGAAGCAACATAATTGCTAGAAAGGATATGCTTTGATTTGCACACCGGGTCTCTAATCAGCAGTGAAGGGAACACAAACTGCTGTAAGTCACATCCCCTCTATATAATCCTGATAAGGGGCCAGACACAATTAAATTCTGACATTTTCTTTTAGCTTTGGTGCATAAAGATAAGAAGTTTCCTTTATAATATCTCAGATTGCTCTAAATTGATATCGTTAGTGCCAGCGTGCCGCAATAAGTTATATTTACTTCGGTAGCCAGAAGGTCCGATTTCGCTTCTATGTCCTGTACCTATTTAACATTAACTGAGGCAAATAAATGTTTGTCACAATTGTAAAAAAATAACTTCAAAAATATTGAAGTTCAACTTTAGGACACTAGCTAGGAATAAACATGAGCTGTAGTTTACTTGATTTGATGTTGTTATTTTAACATCATTCCTGCCTGTTTATAGTAAGTAAAACATGTTTAACTGCTTTTGAATAAATGAGTGCTGTGTTTAGCATAAAATTCATGGTGTTTATTTAAACAGTTATTTTTTTAAAACCTAAATAAAGCACTTTTATGTTAAATACTGTATGTGTACCACAGTATGGAGGGATGTTCTAAGTTATCTGAATGATTTTGGACACTGTTGTAACATTTGATGACTGGGTCATAAACTACAGACTAGTACTCATTTAAAACAAATCCTCAATTACTTATTATTTCAAAATCTGACAAGTCACATAAATAATACAACAAATATACATTTTTATTTACCACACTTGGCATACTACATTCAAGAAAATGCATAACACAAAACTATTTAATGTTATACAATGTCAAACACAAAGATAATATAGCTAGTTATAAATATACAATATGATAAATGCAAAGATAAATTTGTAAGTAATAACAATAATAAGTATGACTTGATTAATAAAAAATGCTTTGTTTTTGCGTTTAGCAAACTGATTTCCAGATCTACTCAGAATACTGCAACAATCACCCTAATGCCTGTGTGGAGCTCTCCAAGCTAATAAAGATCAAAAAGTATGTTTTCTTCTTTGAAGCATGTCGGTTACTCCAGAAAATGATTGATATCTCATTGGATGGCTTCTTGCTCACACCAGTCCAAAAGATCTGTAAATACCCACTACAGCTTGCTGAACTGCTGAAATACACCAGTCCTTGGCACAGGTAAACAAACAAGTTTTCAAGTGAATTTACTAAGTTGAAAATTTTAAAAAGTAGACATCATGGTAAATTTTCTTGCATCTAAGCTCCATTGACTTAATTTAACAGCTCGGTCATTGTACAGAGTTGGTATGTTGTCACAGTGTGCATGAAGGTGAATGTGTTAGTTTCTATTGTAGGTCTGACCTGAGAAGTGTAGATGTGCAAGCATGAATGTGTTCTCATCTAGCCAGATGTGTCAAGCCTTACGTATCATGATACTGCTAGGTAACATGATCCTAGAAGAGCATTTTATAAGTGAAATCATGAGTAGACTTTGATGTGTTGTGTTTAACAAATCAGCTTGACTTAAAACAAATTCAGGGATGAAAAGGCATATTGTAGCTACACTGTTACCCCCATCCATTTCCAAGGTTCCCTAGGTTAAGTGGTCATAACTGTTTCTCGGACCTTTGAAACATGCTTATATATTATTTGCAAATGTTCTCGATCCCTAAGAAAGCAGTAGAGGACCAAATTGTTAATTTTTCTGCAGCCAGGACAGATTCCATTTTGATCCTCTTGGACAAATCCTATTAGTAACAAAAAACATTGTAGAGTCACCACAAATTTCTTCATTTTTAGATATTAAAATGCTGAAAGATTTTAGACATCGGAGAGGATACATTTCCACTGTGACTTAAAAGTAAGATTAGTATTTGTAAATTCACAGTGTCAGTTGGTACTGTACATTAAATTAATAAAATGTGCCCAGTTCAGTATTCAGTCTAAAGCTATTCACTGTACTTCAGTGATTAATGATTATGTTGTGTAAAGTAAAACAAAGATATGCCTTATTTTTCATTGCATTGCTACTGACTTTAAACACAATATTTTTTCATTAAAATGTAATAATTACTGTTTTACAGATTTAATGCAATACTATCTAGTTTAAAACACAGTTTTATCATATAAATGAAATGCTATCACATTTAATCACAATAATTTCTATTTTCAGTAAGCCGATCTTACATTGCTGCCATAAGCTATATATTGTGCAAACAAGATGTGTATATAATGTGCTCAAGTTATTATATAGGAACAAGAGCAGTATGTTGTATCAGGTCAGGTGAGGTTAGGGAGCATGCACTGGTATAGCACATTGCCACACCCACCACACGACGAAACTCAGGATCCCAGTTGGCAACCCCTCAGGCAGTCACACAGTCCAGTCCCACCTTCCGGAAATGATCATCTATCTTCTGCAGCCAGGTGTTACGTGGGCATCTCCTCGGCCTGGTTCAGCTGCTCAGGGTCCTCAGCAACGAGGATCCTGTGAGCCAGATCACCCACAGGGAACCGTGCCATATGGCCATAGTGCCATAACTGATGCTTCCTCGCAATGTAGGTAACATGCCTCATTTGGGACTCTGTGAGCAACCACTCGTTCGACACAAAGTTGAACCAGCGGTACCCAGGAATTCTCTGAAGAGACACAGGACCAAATGAGTCCAGTCTTTGTCTCAGGTCACTGGATAGCATCCATGTCTCACAAACATATAGCAAAACAGGAAGTGCCAGGATTCTAAAGACTTGGACTGTCCTCTTGCAAAGATATTAAGAGCGCCACATAACCCTTTCGAGCAACATTCTAACCCCCATTCTCTCCCAATCCATCTATTGACTTTGTGTGCACACAATATGTCATTGTGTAGCCACAAAGTTTGTTTCTTGTTCCCTCAAGAGCAAGTACAATAAGCCTTACATGTGCACAATTGACTTTGGCAAATTTGTGAATTCAAATGAATGGATGAACATAATTGATAAAGTTATACTTAAACAAAGACATTTTTGTACTATATCACACTGTACTACTTTACACAAATGCAATAAACTAAAATATAGAGATACCATCCACATTGGCCGTAATTACTGAGATATGCTACAAATTTTTTCCTGTTTTGTTATGTCATTTAATTCTACAGCCAGTTACAAATAAAAAATACAAAACAAAACAAACTTCAATTTCATTTTTATTACCCTTATTAATAAAAAGACATAGCAATAAACAAGAAAGATATTTTAATGCCGAGAGTGGCATTATGACCTCTGTAGGATTTTGAAAAGGAATTTTAACTTGCTCACCGAGGGTCAGTCAATTTAAATGTAGGAATTAAGTGAATTTTAGTTGGTTAATTAACACTAGAATTACCAAAGTCTACAAAAAACTTGTAGATCCGGCCCACCTTAAAACCATTCGCACCTATCCGCCAGCGTCCTTTGTCCTCTAAATGTGCCGATAAAAACAAGCTGCAAAAAGTCAGCTATTCTATCCCTCCACCGACTTAGAATGTGCATGAGCATCTCCCAGCTCATGCCTTGATTGATTATCTGGGAGTGAAGTAGAGTTTTAGAGTGGAAATAATAGATTGTTATTTGGAACACATGCATTTCATGTGTGTTCCGTTTCTACAGTAATCTGTGTAAACACATTGTTAAAACAGAAACTTTTTCATATTTTAGTAATAAATGTTACAAAATGTAGGCATAAACTATAGAATGTGTGAAGCAGCATGAAGTCCAAACATCAAATAAACACTTTTACAAAAGGTTCAAGAACAATACAACAGCTTCTGTGGTATAGCGGTAAGATTTGCTGTTTCAGAGCGCGGCAGGCTTACTGTCCATCAGAGATCTGAGTTCGATTCCCCGTTGAGGAGAAAGTGTTCTTTTTTTTTTTTCTTTTTAACCTCAAACGGACATAAAATTTATAAATTGGTGTGTACTGTCAGTTAATGAGATCATTATATTTTCATGTGGGATGCTCCTTTTAAAATATTTTTTAACAATTGAGACTGCAATTAACATGAACAAGTGTCCTTATAACTGTTATTTTTAAGATCCATAACACACAGACAGACAGAGCACTGCGTAATAGAGAGACAGACAGGCAGAAAAGTCACTAGATATATACTGTAAATAAACAGGGAAGGCACATATACTGAAAGAAAAAAAAAAGATCAACATGTGCGTTGATCCTGCTGCACTGAATAAGCTCACACGCTCTAACATCACCCCCCACTCCCCCCAATCTGACTCTAAGTAACAGCGGAAGTATAGATGCAAACCAAGTGTATGTGTGTACAGTACTGTATAATATTAACAAAAAGAGCCGCTTACTACTGAAAACAGCAAATGTAGGAGTGAGTGGGGATCGAACCGGTGACTCTTGATCACACTTGGTTTGCATCTGTACTTGCGCTATTTCTTAGAGTCAGGAGGGGGGGGGGGGTGTTAGAGTGCGTGAGCTTATTCAGTGCTGCAGGATCAACGCACATGTTGATCTTTTTTTTCTTTCAGTAATAGCGCCAACATAAATCCACACCCGATCTTACGCTGTATGTTTTCAAATAATATTGCATTAGTGCGATGATGTTTTCACATATATTGTCCCTTTCTTTCAGGTGTGTAATAGGAACACCCGGCATAGAGAGAAGTGTGTACATTGTAACAAGTACACACGTTGTAAATGTAGGAAAGACGGTAGTATGTATCGTGATTGTGATTTAGAGAGAATAAAAGTTAAAAAAACGGTAACTTTTACAAGTCCTATAAATGCACACTGTGTGTTACAGACGCAAACCAAATGTATGTGTGTACTGTATAATATTAACAAAAGGAGCAGCTCACTACTGAAAATGGCAAATATAGGAGTGAGTGGGGATTGAACTGGGGACTCCTGATTACAAGTCAGCAAATCTTACCGCTACGCCACAGAAGCTGTTGTACCATCCTTGAACTTTTTGTG
The DNA here is from genome assembly GCF_900747795.2 of Erpetoichthys calabaricus. Classification (NCBI taxonomy): domain Eukaryota; kingdom Metazoa; phylum Chordata; class Cladistia; order Polypteriformes; family Polypteridae; genus Erpetoichthys; species Erpetoichthys calabaricus. Next base: position 191,724,502 of record NC_041395.2, read on the forward strand.
AAAGTGTTTACTTGATCTTTGGACTTCAGGCTTCATACATTATATAGTTTATGCCTACATTTTGTCATTTACTACTAAAATATGAAAAACGTTTCTGTTTTAAAAATGTGTTTACACAGATTACTGTAGAAACGGAACACACATGAAATGCGTGTGTTCCAAATATCGATCTATTATTTCCACTCTAAAACTCCAGCACTTGAGTCACTCCCAGATAATCAAACAAGGCATGAGCTGGGAAAACTTAGTGAACGTCCTGCGAAGGTGGGGGATGGAATAGGCGGCTGCTTGTTGCTTGTGTTAATCAGCACATTTAGAAGACAAAGGAGAGGTGAGAATGTTTTTAAGGTGGGCCGGATCTACGAGTTTTTTCGTAGACTCTGGTAATTCTAGTGTTAATTATCATATTTTCCTTTGTCAATACTGGTAATTAGTCAAATAATTCAGCAAAGCTCCTGCTTTTTTACCTTACCTTTCTATGCTATAGGAGGGGTTCTCTGGCCTTTAGACTTCTATCAAGGTAGCTTAGGCACACTCATTTTAAGGCACAGAATAATACAACTTATTTATAAACACAAGGATTATAGAAGTATGATAAATGCATATATATGCAGTATATTGATATATAAGACTGGATGCAAACAGACTAGACAATCTTATAACATATAGGCTGGCTGCTTGCTGGTATTTGGAGTTTTACTTTATCTTGGGAAAAATAAATACTTTTATGATATCAAGTCTTTAAAGATGATATTGTGTGGAGTTGTTGGTCTATGTTCAGTTGGAGAATTCTTCATGCTTTGGAATGCACTATTTTTCTTTGCTTCATGATCTTTTGTTTTTGGTGGTCTGTGATGCTGCTTCCTCAGCTTGTTTTCTGCTGTTACAACCTTTGCTGTGCCATTTGCAACTTAGGGAAACGTATTACTCATTCTGGCACAAGAGTTTAGATGCTGAAGTTTCCTGCTTGCAGTTGTGGGCTGCTTCTCAGCCTTCAGACCAGCTCAATGTTTAACTTGGCAAATTCAGTCTCAGCTGTCAGGTTCACAAAGATAAGAGCTTATCAGATTCAGCTCTCCAAGCAAGAGCAGATCATAACTTTTTTGGTTTTCAGAGATCGGGTTTCGGAAGATCATTTTGCATTTTTACCCCTCCCTGAAAGAATCGCAGAGGTTTTCACTGATTATCCAGTGAATATCCCGGAGACCTTCTTCAGGATGGTGCAGAGAGTTTTAAGAGAATGTATAACTTCTCCTGATTGGATTAAAGTTACTTCCAGTTCCAAAATCAGTTCCTTCTAGTAAATGAGTTACTCTGTCCATCTAAGTTATCATCCCTTGAATAACTGGTCTTTGTTCTTACTTAAGTCCATTTTGTGCCTTCTGACTCAACAGGTATGCAGAGAGGCCTCTGGAGAAATGTCAATGCAACTGTGACTTACACTTTTGTTATCAGATGCTGGTACAAGCTGGAGTTTAGTCTCTTAGTTTGGAATTCAAGTGGGGAAGGTGCACTTGGATACCTGCATCCCTGTTAAATCCTCTTTCTTAACAGGCCTGGTGTGCCACTAAAGCCTAGCAGAATGGGCAATAGCCACTTTCTCCTACACATCTTATTAGGGGTATATATTATCCAATCTCTGTAAATGGCAGGGACACAAAGGGTCTGGGCAACTGTACACTACCCAGTTTGCCTCACATCTACCCTCCATAAAGTTGGTGTACGAATAGCTGGGCCTCCATGATTTGATTAATATCAAGGTGATGACTTGGAAGTGTGATGCTAGTTAGTGAGGATACAACTTACATTGTGCCTCCCCTGTTGGAATACCCAGAATCAGTAGAAGAGGTATCCCCTACTCCAGAGAGAGAAGAAGAAGAAGATAGAAAATAAAAATAAGAGTAAAAACAACCTTTTTACTTGAATAGATACACAATCACAGATTGGATTTTTTACACTTCAATTAAGTAAAGATAGACTTTAGAAGGGAAAGTATGACAATTATTGCATTAAATTTCAGAACTGGGTTTTATATTCAACAATAATTATCTTAAGAAGGCAGTGGTTTCCTTTGATCAGTTTGGTACCAAATTTTATCTTTAAATGACCCTTTAGAGGGCTTATGTAAATTATGGAATTAATCACAATTAAACTCAATGCATATGATGAACTCTCCAACCTAATCAAATGTTTAATATTTTCCCATACATATAACCAACTTCCATTAATGTTACACTACAATAATTCAACTTCAATACAACAAATGAAATTACAAATGCAAATCTGAGAATTAGTGTTCTGCTGAACAATGATCTGGACAGGTGTCAGTTCTGTTACAGTGAAAGGCTCTTTTCTGAATCGGATGAAGGACTGAAAGAAAGGACAGCTCAGAGATATATAAGTTACACACTTTGCAGTTCATAGGAAGATAGAATAAAAGATCTGCAGTAATTCTTCAATAAATCACAAAGACAAAATATATTGTTGTTTAAAGGTCACTCTTGTACATATAATTAAAATATTCACTTAATAAGTCACCTGTACTTTCCTTAGTCATTGTAGTCAGCTGTAAACTAAATTCTTACTTGTAGGGCAATGTTCCAGTAGCAATAAATACTTACCTTTACTTCTAGGAAAGTGGGCAACCCTTTTCTTAGCACTCACATTCAAGTACAGCAAGCCCTTGGTATTCATGCACAGGGACACTCTTCTGACCGCTTGCAGTCCATGAGATCTCACTTGACCCTTAAGTCTGTCTTCTCCATTTAACCAGCAACTTTTGCAGCCAGTCTCACTCTAGTGTTTTAGCAATTGTGACATGTTCTTATGAGCTCATTATTTATGTGGATATAACAAATGGATTTTATTCATACAATAAATAACTTGTGGTTCCAAGATATTACTTGTGCAAATAAAATTTTGCTTGCACAAGATTAAAAAATAGAGGCTCCATATATGACATGTTAAGAAGAGGAGAAAAACACTTACCTCAACATGCTTTTTTTAAATTTGAATGTGGATTCTTGAAAGCAGAGATTTCTTTAGGAGCTGGCAGACACATAAGAAACTGCATTATACTGTATATGAATGACCTTTGCATTTTATAACTTTGAAATTAGTGATCAAATATGACCAAAGAAAAAGTGCACATTCAGTATCCATGTCTTAACAGTGAGCAGGAAGCATGGTAACAACAGCAGAGAAAGGCACTTTTATTTTTGAATGTTTATACAGCATTCTGTTAGCTACTTCTGAGCTATGCTGGACCATAATCAAATTATCTAACACAACTGATAGGTCTTTTGTATGACTTTATAATAGTTTGGGCTGTGTTATAAGTAACAAGGACTTGCTGGAAAAATAAAGCATAGTAATAAGTATGCTAGTTGACTTAAAAATGTAATGGAGTAAAAGTTGTCATGATTGATAATTACTCAAAGTATAAATAGCCTATAAATGTATTTCAGTAAAGTAAAAGTATGTGTACTTTGTTACTTTACATCTCTGAAAAAAGTAACATTTTACCAGCCATTTCAGATAGGCAGGTAGTTTTACCTAACCATATCCCTTTGAATACAGATGCAAAAGTAACAATGGAAAGTCTCTTTGAAGACTGACTTCTCTAAACATTTGTTAGGTGTTAGTATAAGAACAGAAATAGTTTTTATCTCTGTATAGCCAAGGTGAAATAAAATCACCCTGTTGTATACCAGATTTGACTAAATCTGCACAGCTCTCATTAAAAGAGTATCCACGTGTCCCTACATTCATCCAGGACCTCTTCTATAGGGCAGCTTTGGGTAATAGAGAGAGAGAGAGAGATAAAAAGGGATCATCTTGATTAGAAGCTTGGTGCTAGAGCAAGTTATGTGATGAAAGATGATTTAGAATATATCTACCTGACCGTTTATTCTTCATAAATAAGCACTTCTATCAAGGTAGCATTCAATAGTTCCGCTGAGTGGTTTAATTCATGCATAGGAACTTTTATTTTGCTATTTGCGTGTTCTATCCATGTTCACGTACGTTTGTTACAAAGATTCTAGTTCTCTTTATCTAATTACTTGCTATAATGGAAAACTAAGGACCTGCAAGTAGAGTAAAAAAGTGCTTCTCCAATTTTTGGCGTATAGTTGTCTCTCAAAAACTGATTTATTGTATAGTTTTACTGATATACAGTGGAGAGGTGGCTCTGAGGCTAAGGATTTGTGCCGGCAATTGGAAGGTTGCCAGTTTGAATGCTGTAAATGGCAGAAGTAACTGTACTCCATTAGGCCCTTGAGCAAGTCCATTAACCTACAATAGCTTTGTCCTGGGTATGATGTTAATCTGCATCTAGCTCTGCAAACAGGTCCTCCAACTTGCAGGAGAATCTTGGGGGTTGGTGGCAAGATTAACACTCCAGCCGCCGTAAAAATCCTCAAGCAATTCCAGTGCTGAGGTGTCACCCACTGCATGGCTGTACTCGGGTCCCAATCCTGGTGGTTCGTCGTGTGGTGGGTGTAGCAATGCACTGTATCAGCACATGTTCCCAAACCTCCTCCTCCTCCTTTACTGATATAATTACTTTAGCATATGTGTGTAATAAAATAGATATGTATATGATAGAACTGGTTTTAAGGTGTAAATTAGGGAACATCTTGAAGAGGTGCAATGCACACAGGCTTGGCTATACAATAGAGATTTTCTAGACCATCTAGATTGCCTAGGTAACACCTGGTGCTGCCTTTGCAAGCTTTGCCCAGGAGACAGAATAATGGTTCTGGTCCCCACATCACACTATAAGTTCTTCATCCAGTGGCAAGGACCATATGAGGTCCATGAAAGAAAGAGGCTAGTAAACTATTGTGGTTATATTTGTGGTTGCCGAACAGTTCAACTACAAAGATTCACACCTGTCCACATTCGATATGACTGAAGGCTACTGTCAGATATCTTATCTCTGATGGCTGCTGCGAGGATAAGTCAAGCTGCAGTGGTCCAAGGATGCAGCCATTCGAGATTGGCCCCACCTGCAAATGAATAGGCAAGTGTAGGCTTTTCTCTGTCTAGCAGAGTACTATCGGATGTTTGTTCCCCGGTTTTCCAAAGTGGCAGCACCTTTAACGGAACTCGTGACAAAGAAGGCACCAAACGCAGTAGCATGGAACCCTTCAATAAAAGCATCATTCAATTCATGATAAAATGGGCAATTTACCAACTTGGGTTCTACCCTGGCCCACAACCTCATGGCTAGGTCTGCCTGCTCCACAGGGGCTGGGCTAAGGGGTGGGCAGTGTCACACATGCACATTGGATTAACACCTTCTGGCCTCAGGAGCAGGGGGGGGTGAGGAGCCATCACTAACAATCTTGTCATTTTTCTCTTTTGCAGCAGCGAAAAGACTACCCGTGAGGGCAATTAATCCCACCCCTTTCAGAGGACTTTAAAATTCTGGCAATTTCTCTTATTTTTTTTTAAATCTTTTATTGAATTTATTAAAAGCATGTAACATTCCATATAATTTAGTCAAACGTAACAAAACTAAATTCAGTTCAACCATGAGAAAGAGAAGAAGGCCAACAGCCAGAGTAAAACTTTTGAAAGTATTAAAGAGAGAAAGGCGTCTTTTTCCCCAATATAAATGCTTATTCTAAAATGTTATTGATTAGATCCTGCCAGGTTTTAAAAAGTTTTGAACAGATCCTCTAAGTGAGAATTAGATTTTTTCCAATTTCAAATAGTATATAACATCAGTTACCCACTGACTTAAAAGAGCAAGATAAGTCTACGTGTTAGTAGTGATGTAAAGGCAATTACAGTTTGTTTGTCCTTCTCCACTTTAAGCCCTTCTGGGAGTACACCAAACACAACTATTAATGGATTAGGTGTGATTGTGACACTAAGGCTGACTGATAGGCATTTAAAAATGTTTGTCCAGAATGTTGTTAATTTGGTACACACCCAAAACGTGGCCTAGTGAAGCCGGAGCTTGATTGTAACGTTCACAAGTTGGATCTTGCCCTGGAAACATTTTGGACAATTTTAAATGAGATAGATGTATTCAATAAAAATTTTTAAGCTGAATAATTGAATATTTGAATAATTAAATGCTTTGTGCATATGGAGCTAGAGTGAATTCTGTGTGTGGCTGCCTTCCACTCCTTTACTGAAATGTTGAGTAAGAGATCCTTTTCCCACTTTACTCTGAGATCTTTAAAAGGAAGCAACTTTAAAATGGTTTTACATATTATAGAAATGCTGTCTGAGAATAGACGTAGGTGGGAGGTGAGGAAAATTGGGCAGATTTCATTTAGCAAAGTTTTTCATTTGAATATATTTGAAAAATTGTGTTGATGGGAAACTAAATTTGGAGTGTAATTGTTAATAGGATGCAAAGACATTATTTATATACAAATCCCTAAATGATTTAATCCCAAAGATTTTCTAAACAATAAAAACTGTGTAAGTTTGAAAGTGTGGAAAAAGGTGGTTATCATCTAGATTGGTTCCATATTCTGAGTGAATGAAGGTTGTTAGTATATTGATGATACCTTGTATTTACTGGTATACAAAGCAAGGAATATAAAGAGGTACTGAAGGATTTCATTTCTATTGCAGGCCAAACTAGTGTGTGTTTTTCTATTGTGTCAATGTACAAGTTTTTATAGCTTGTATGTTTGCCGCCCAGTAATAAAATTGAAAATCAGGTAGAGCCATGCCGCCTTCATTGTAGTGTTGCCCTTTGGATGCATGGATTTTTCGAATTCCAAATGAATGAGGTTATGATTGAATCTAATTTCTTAACAAAATTATTTGTTAATGTATAATGTATGTTTTCAAATAGAAACAGAAGCTTAGGGAGGATATTCATCTTGGTAGTGTTAATTCTCCCTGCTAAAATAAGTTGAAGGGTAGACCATCTGTGTCTTGTTTAATTTTGCCCATGCAAACAGAAAAAAATTTGTGGAAAAAGAGCTTTATATTTACTTGTGATGTTTACCCCTAGTGTGGACGAAAAAGGCACACTGAAAAGCAGGCAGATAATATTTTTTCTCAATTCTCTTTATTTATTTCATTCGAAGTCACAGTAAGTAGAGATTCAAAAGAGCATAACTTATTGCCGCAAAGCTCAATTGAACCCTGATCAAAAGCCAGGAGGGGTTTTTTATACTTCAGCATCTCATGATTAATAAGACAGAAAGAACATCCTTATCAAAACAGTAAAGTTAAACAATATGTCTGTTGAGCTAAGCATTATCTGTGTTTTCAAAGCTAAGCACAGGAGAGACGCCTTTGCATAAACTACATGTACTTTCTGCAGCCTTGTGACCTTGTCCCTGAAACATTCACTTTGAGAAAGGGAAAACAAGAAACAGCTTAGATTTTATTCATGTGGACACTATTTCTCCTGAACCCTGGAATAACATATTTTTGTTAGTTCATAAGCCAAAGCGTCTCTCACTGGCAAGTTACAAAATAGTTATTATAAAAATTCTAATTTACTAAACACACAAAAATACATGATGCTGAGGAGAACATTCTTCTTCTACACTAGCTATTTAAACTGATCTGCAATGATAAAAGGGAAGGTGCCTAATCTAATGTTGTTTGCTAGAGAATTCACTGGAAAAAGCACAGTTTTGTTCAAATTATTTTTGAGTCCAGATAACCTTTGAAATTCTGCTAGTACAGTTGGGGCTGCAGGCACAGAATTTTGTGGGTCTGGTATACTGTACGTAGTATACAGTACCATATCATCTGCATTTAGTGATATTTTCTATTCAAGTCCTTCTCTGAAAATCCCCTTTATCTCTGATGCACTTCAAAAGTGACCAGCCAATGGCTATTGAAAATAGCAGTGGTGACAAGGGGCATCCTTGTCTAGTACCACATTCTAGTTTGAAGTAGTCTGAAATAATGTTGTTAATGCAAACTGAAGCTTCTGGACTGGTATACAGTAGCCTGATGCATACACATATGTCCGGGTCAAACCCAAATTTATGCACAGTGGTGAAAAGGTAATCCCATTCAATCATATCAAATGCTTTTTCTGCATCCAAAGATAATAAGATCTCTGGAGTGTTAGACTTTATGGGTGAATATATTATATTAAACAGGTGTCGAAGACTGGAAGCCAAATGTCTACCTTTAATAAATCTGGTTTGGTCTTGTGATATTACTGAAGGGACCACTTTCTCAATCCTTCTAGCAAGGACTTTGGAGAGTATCTTAACATCATTATTCAGAAGTGAGATTGCTCTGTATGATGCACATTCTGATAAGTCCTTATTTTACAGTACAGTAATTAATGCTTGCTGAAAAGTTCGAGGTAGAATGTTATTGTCTCTGGCTTCTATAAGTGTTGCTAATAAAAGGGGAGCTAACTTGATTGAAGTTTTCTTAGAAAATTCAGCAGGGTAGCAGTCAGAACCTGGTGCTTTCCAACTCTTTATAACGTCTAGTAATTCTGATAGTGTCAGAAGTTTATTCAATTCCTCTGCACTGAGAGTATCTAACTGTGGTATCCGTAATGCAAAAAAAAAATGCATTAGATTGTGTCTTGTATTCTTTAAACTGAGTAGAAAGTAGTATCTAAATGTGTGCATCATATTTTTATGGCCAATTATTCTATCTCTGTCTGAGTGGATGATTTCTGATATTGAATTGCAAACTTTCTGCTTGTGGATTTATTCAGCTAAGATCTCATTAACCTTCTCTCTGTGTTCATAGTAATGATGTTGCGATCTAAAAATGAGTTGTTCTGTTTCTTTCGTTGCCAAAAGGTTGTGTTCTGATTTCTGCTAATTTCACTGATTAACTCTGAGGCCTACAGAGTTTCCCAGAGTATTCCTGCAGAAACCTCTGAGGATGCATTTGTGTCTAAAAAAAATCAATTTGCTTGGATATAAATTCTGTGCAGTTCTTGTTAACTAATAACAGGGGGTTAAGACGGCAGCTGCGAGATGAGTATGTGGGGCATAGTGAAGTGAGCTTCCATGATCAGAGGGGCATGGTCGGAGATAACAATAGCGTCATATTTGCAAAATTTGATTGTGAATAAGAAATTGTTATCTATAAAGAAATAATCAATCCTTGAGTAATAATTATGTACTGGTGAGAATATAGTTTTATGTATGGATTTATAAATCTCTATGGGTCTGATAAGTTATGATCAATTAAAAACTGTCTGATTATTTTTGCAATGTTAGATATCCCCTGTAGCTGAAGAACTATCCAGGTCTGGATTTAAAAAACAATTAAAGTCTCCAGCCATTATAATTTTGTGAGTGTTCAAGTGAGGAATGGATGCAAATATGTTTTGGGTGAAATTTGTATCATCCATATTGGGTGTGCAAATATTCATCAAAATCACTTTACAGTTAAATAAATTACCCATAAGCATCACATATTACCCTTCAGGATCTGATACTACATCTGATATTAAAAATTAAATTGTTCTATGAATTAACATTCCCACACCTCTAGTTTTCTTTGTATAACTGGAGTGGTGTATTTGGCCAGTCCAGTCTCTTTGCAACCAAAAATGATCCTTGCTGTTTAAGTGAGTCTCCTGTAAAAATACTATCTTGGCATTTAGACCTATTAGGTGAGAGAATACTTTCTTCGTGATTGAGACCTTTGACATTCCAACTTACAAAGTTAGATCATAGAGACATTTCTTCTGAACTTTTGTTGTCATTTTATAATCATAAATTAAGGATGTATATTATTACATATGATAGCTTTAACCTTAATTTCCAATATTGCCAGGAGTTATGAAGCCTATTGTTGTGTTGACACTTACAATTGTGAGGATGAAAAGGATAGATCAGAAACAGTTTGCTCTCTTTCTCTCCTTCCACAGACCAACCCCCATTTTGCCTCCCCAAGTGAGGCTAGACCACACTTCATGAAGTCCCAGTCCTCTGACATGCCTAGAGACAGAGCACATCCAGATATCTATTGGCAATATTGCCCACATACTTTAAACCTAGAATATCTATCTATCTATCTATCTATCTATAATCTTGAACAGGCTCGAAAGAATAAACCCAGGGTATGATGTTAAACAGTGGAGATGCAGATACAGTAAGATATGATAGTACAATCCTAATACAATAAACCAAGGGCATGATGTTAAATAGTCCCGTTACGGAAAAAAAAGTATACATATACAAACCCCCTCCATCCCAACCCCTCCACCCCCCATGGGCCTGCACTACGCGCAAGACAGTTTGCATCTCTGCCAGACAGTTTGCATCGCTGCATCTCTTTTAATTGTTTTTCCTTCTTCAAAGTGCCTTTTAAGCACTACAGCTACCATAAACAAGTAAATCAACAACAAATCCACACAAATCTTTCCTCCACTCTTCCCAGCAAGCTCTGTCCTACTACCTCCCAACTCTGGCTCGCCTACTGGGTCTTCAGCAGTCCTTTATATAGAGCCCAACCTGGAAGTGCTTCAGTTCTTCCTTCCACATGACTTGCCAGCACTTCCGGGTCAGATGGAGAACTTCAATTGTTTAGTCAGCTCAGAAGTATTTCATGGTTCCTGTCCAACAACAACAACAGCATTTATTTATATAGCACATTTTCATACAAATAATGTAGCCCAAAGTGCTTTACATAATGAAGAAAAGAGAAATAAAAGACAAAGTAAGAATTAGAATAAGACAACACTAATTAAAACAAAAAGAGTAAGGTCCGATGGCCAGGGAGGACAGAAAAAACAAAAAAAACTCCAGACGGCTGGAGAGAAAAAATACAATCTGTAGGGGTTCCAGGTCATGAGACCACCCAGCCCCCTCTGGGCATTCTACCTAACATAAATGAAACAGTCCACTTTGTATTTAGGGTTCTCATGGAAGGACTTGATGATGATGGTCATGTAGACTTCTGGATTTTAATCCATCAATGTAGGAACATCACGGTGCTTTGATTAGGTGGTGGTGGTGCAGGTCGCCACCACAGAAAACCAGGAAAAGAAACAGAAGAGAGAGTAGGGGTTAATATGGATTTTAGAGCCGCCATGAATAGTTATTATAATGAATTGAATATACAGAGTATCAGGATTAAATCAAGGTGAAGTTATCAGAAAGCCATGTTAAAGTAATGTGTTTTCAGCAGTTTTTTAAAGTGCTCCACTTAATTAGCCTGGCGAATTCCTACTGGCAGGCTATTCCAGATTTTAGGTGCATAACAGCAGAAGGCCGCCTCACCACTTCTTTTAAGTTTTGCTCTTGGAATTCTAAGCAGACACTCATTTGAGGATCTAAGGTTACAATTTGGAATATAGGGTGTCAGACATTCCGATATATAAGATGGGGCGAGATTATTTAAGGCTTTGTAAACCATAAGCAGTATTTTAAAGTCAATTCTGAATGACACAGGTAATCAATGTAGTGACATCAAAACTGGACAAATGTGCTCGGATTTTCTTTTCCTAGTTAGGATTCTTGCAGCTGCATTCTGCACTAGTTGCAAACGATTTATTTCTTTTTTGGGTAGTCCTGAGAGGAGTGCGTTACAGTAATCTAGACAACTGAAAACAAAAGCGTGAACTAATTTCTCAGCATCATTCAATGATATAAGAGGTCTAACTTTTGCTATGTTTCTTAAGTGAAAAAATCCTGTCCTAGTGGTCTAATTAATATGCGATTTAAAATTCAGGTTACAGTCAACAGTTACCCCTAAGTTCTTTACCTCCGTCTTGACTTTTAATCCTAATGCATCAAGTTTATTTCTAATAATCTCATTGTCTCAATTATTGCCAGTCACTAAAATTTCTGTTTTCTCTTTATTTAGCTTGAGAAAATTACTATTCATCCAATTAGAAACACAAGTAAGACATTGTGTTAGTGAAATAACAGCCTCTGGGTCATCGGGTACAATTGATAAATACAGCTGTGTGTCATCAACATAGCTGTGGTAACTCACATTGTGCCCCGAGATAATCTGACCTAACGGAAGCATGTAGATTGAGACTTGTGGAACACCATATAGAATATCACTACCACATGATCCATTAGTACTTCCGGGCTATAGGGAAAGTATAACAATTGGGTGCTCCCCCTGGCAGCCCCAACGGCACCCAAAAGGGCTGAGAAACCACACTCCAAGTCCCGGGATGCCCTCCGGGAATCCGGGGCACCACTATACTCCAGGGGAGCTGCCATCTAGCATCTTGCGGGAGGCAGTGTCGAAAAGTTACTGCCTTCCCCCATCTTTTCCTTCTTGGGGCGTCCCAGCCAGGTTGAGCCAGTTGTCCAACTATTTCAATATACAATACAATACAATACAGTTTATTTTTGTATAGCCCAAAATCACACAGGAAGTGGCGCAATGGGCTTTAACAGGCCCTGCCTCTTGACAGCCCCCCAGCCTTGACTCTCTAAGAAGACAAGGAAAAACTCCCAAAAAAACCTTGTAGGGAAAAAATGGAAGAAACCTTGGGAAAGGCAGTTCAAAGAGAGACCCCTTTCCAGGTAGGTTGGGCGTGCAGTGGGTGTCAAAAGAAGGGGGTCAATACAATACAATGCAGTACACAGAACAGAACAATTCCTCAATATAGTAAGAAATAAAAAAAATATATAAATTTTAGAAGTACAGAGCAGAATTTAACAGTAGGTGATATATCCCATAATAAGTTTTGGATTTGTGTAGAGTCCTGGAGACCTCATCCTTCAAGCTGCCTCCCCCATTTGGCCATTCCACGGCTGAAACAGTGCTGGGCCAGCCAATCCGATGAAAGGACCCCTCTTTCCCACGATTCCTGCGATCCTCCATCTGGGATGACTTTTCCTTAGGCAGGCAAAACAACTTGGCAGGTGGGCCGTGGCACCAAGTGCCACATTTGAGTACCGAGAAGAAAAACAGAATAAGTGAGGGTTAGTATACAATTATAATTGTCATGTTACTTATGTTTAAGTGCTAATGACTCACAACAGAGATGCAGTCTGTACAGTTAATCAGCAGCTCTAATCAGGATATGCTAAACTGAAGTAGTGAGTCTTCAGCCGGGATTTAAAAGCTGAGACTGAAGGGGCATCTCTTATAGTAGCAGGCAGACCATTCCACAGTTTAGGGGCCCTGTAACTAAAAGCTCGACCTCCCACTGTTATTTTATTAATCCTTGGAATCATAAGCAGACCGGCATCTTGAGATCTTAATGTGCGCTCAGGTTTGTAAGTCATGATAAGTTCAGACAAGTAAGCCGGACCTCGACCATTTAATGCTTTATATGTTAAAAGAAGGATTTTGAAATCTGTCCTAAACTTAACCGGGAGCCAGTGTAAGGATTTAAGAACTGGAGTTATGTGTTCGTATTTTCTTGTTCTTGTAATAATTCTTGCAGCCGCATTTTGGATTAACTGGAGGCTGTATAAAGAACAGTTTGAACATCCAGTGAACACCGCATTGCAGTAGTCAATCCTATTAGAGATAAATGCATGAATTAGTTTCTCAGAATCCTGTTTATTTAAAAAGCGCCTTAATTTCCTAACATTTTTAAGATGTAAGAAACATGTTTTGGACAACTTTGTAATATGCGCTTTAAATGACATGCTAGAGTCAAAGATAACTCCTAGATTGCGGGCTGATTCAGTAAAATTGACTGGGATTCCAACTGAGTTACAGTAAATGATGACAAAATATTGTTGTGATCAGCATCATTCCCTCCAACAATTAACATCTCTGTTTTATCTGTATTTAAAGACAAGCAGTTCTCATTCATCCACTGCTTTAATTCGCTAACACAACTAATTAAAGACAACATTGGAGAAACTTCATTTGATTTAAATGAAAGGTATAACTGGGTGTCATCTGCATATGAGTGAAAATTAACATTATGTTTCCTAATGAGAGATCCCAGTGGAAGCATGTACAGTGAAAACAGTAAAGGTCCCAGTACTGAGCCCTGCGGGACACCATATTGAACTTCTGTGTATAATGATGGAGTACTGTCAGCACATTTCTGTACATATTGGAATCGATTTGATAAGTAAGAACTAAACCAAGCGAGCACGGTGCCTGTAAGCCCAACATCATTTTCTAGCCTGTGCAGTAAAATAGAATGGTCGATGGTGTCAAACGCTGCACTTAAGTCCAACAACATAATTATAGTGGAGTTTCCTTCATCAGAGGATATCAGAATGTCATTTACAACCCGTGTTAGTGCCGTTTCTGTACTATGACCAGTGCGAAAACCAGACTGGAATTTCTCAAATAAATTGTAATGCGTAAGGTGTGTCTGAAGCTGACTGGCGACTACTTTTTCTAGTATTTTAGAGAGAAACGGTAAATTTGAAATAGGCCTGTAATTATTTAGTATATGTGGGTCAAGATCTGACTTTTTAAGTAATAGTTTAATGACTGACACTTTTAGTGTATCAGGTACTGTGCCATGCAATAATGAACTATTGAAAATGTTTAGGATAGGAGCTGCAAGAACATCCATTGCACTTTTTACTAGTTTTGTTGGCACTGGATCTAGGGAACAAGTAGTGGGCTTCATTTTAGAAATTAAACTTAAGACTTCCTGCTCAGTTACAGGATTAAAATTACTAGAGTGCTGAGTGCAATGTGAGACAGGGTCTGCTAAGCTAGTATTTGGTTTGTACTGTGATGCAGAGATCTGGGATCTTATATTTTTAATTTTCTCATTGAAGAAGTTCATAAAGTCTGTACTGCTAATATCTGTTGGTATTTTGCACTGTTGATCTGAATTTCCATTTGTTAATTTAGCCACTGTTCTAAACAGTACCCGAGGATTTTTATTATTGCTATCTTTTAATGTAGAATAATATTCTGATCGAGCTTGTGGACGAAAAAGGCACACTGAAAGTAGGCAGATAATATTTCTTCAGGTCTCTTTATTATTCATTCGGAGTCACAGTAAGTAGAGATCCAAAAGAGCATAACTTATTGCCGCAAAGCTCAATTTTGAACACCGAGAAAAAATTAGGAGGGGTTTTTATAATTCAGCATTTCATGATTAATAAGAAGAAAGAACATCCTTATCAAAACAGTAAAGTTAAACAATATGTCTGTTGAGCTAAGCATTATCCGTGTTCTCAAAGCTAAGCACAGGAGAGACGCCTTTGCATAAACTACATGTACTTTCTGCAGCCTTGTGACCTTGTCCCTGAAACATTCACTCTGAGAAAGGGAAAACAAGAAACAGCTTAGATTTTATTCATGTGGACACTATTTCTCCTGAACCCTGGAATAACATATTTTTGTTAGTTCATAAGCCAAGCTTCTCTCACTGGCAAGTTACAAAATAGTTATTATAAAAATTCTAATTTACTAAACACACAAAATACATGGTGCTGAGGGGAACATTCTTCTTCTACAAGCTTTAAAGAGGGCTTTTTTATATTTATTAACACTCTCTGTCCATTCAATTTGAAAGACATGTAGCTTTGTTGTTCTCCATCTGCGCTCCAGTTTTCGACACTCTAATTTAAGAGCGCGAGTGTTTTCATTAAACCAGGGAGAGTTTCTATGTGCTTTGATCACTTTTGTTTTAAGGGGAGCCACTGTGTCCAAAGCATCTCTCAAGGTCATATTATAATGTGATGTTAGTTGATCTAAATTGTTTTCCTTGTTTACATTTGATGTTAACTGATCTAAATGGTTTTCCACAATTACACTCGACTTACTCAAAGTATCTATAAATTTTGAAGCAGAATTACAATCTACATGTCGCACTGTCTTTGTTTTAATCTGTGAGTGCGCTGGCAAGGGCAGGACTAAATCAAATGTAATTAAGTAGTGATCAGAAATAACTTCATTTAATGGAGTAATAATTAAATTTTGAATTTCAACTTTGAAAGTTATAATTAAATCTAATGTGTGGTTATGATTATGAGTTGGACCTTTGACATTCTGACAAAATCCTACTGAATTTAACAAATAAGTAAAACATTTGCTAAAAGTGTCAGTTTCCACATCAATGTGTACATTAAAATCTTCCATCAGTACTACGTGATCATAATTTATAGCCTACTCAGATAAAAGGTTGCTAAATTCAGACATGAACAATGAATATGGGCCGGGTGGTCTGTAGACTAGCACTATAATTGTGTTCGAATCTGTTTTAATATTTAAAATGAATGCTTCAAAGGATGTAAAGTTGCCTAAATTTTTAGAAGTGATTTGCATTTTGTTACAATGAATTATTCCTAGGCCTCCTCCTCGACCTGAATCTCTAGACTTATGAATGAACAAGTATCCATCTGGTGACACCTCAGCTAGGGGTACAGTGTCACATTTACTAAGCCAGGTTTCGGTGAGAAGACACAGATCAGATTTTGTACTTAATAAAATATCATTTACCAAAACAGCTTTAGTGCCAAGAGAGCGAATGTTCAATAAGCAACATTTAAAACTGTATGAGTTGTGTACATTTACTTAATGGCTTCAAGCTGATCATCAAGTGCTCTAAATTTATTTTCAAACTTACTTGCATTTTCCTGTATTTTTTACTCAGTTTTTTCTAGCATACCTTTAAAGGTTGCCTCAAAGTGATTACTTAAATGTTTCTCCAAGTCTTTAATATCTTGAAACAGCTTCTTATTTGTCATGTTTATGTTTTTTTATATCTTTGCTTATATCCTTTGTGATCTTCTTTATATTGCTCTTTATCTCATTTATGTCCTCCCCGAGTGTGGTAGTTATTGCGGTAGTTATTGTGGTGATCATTGCGTCGATTGTTACCTTGTGCTCAGACTGTTCGTTTCAGCCTTCTCCGAGCAACTTGGGTGGAATAACAATCCCAGTCGGAGTCGGTGCTGCTGGCTCGCTGTGGGTAGTTGACAGCACGGAAAGTAAAGGCATTTTCAGTTTCAATGAATGTTCTGGAGTCGATGAGGTCTCCTTGCCCGACTTGCTTGCACTTTCGCTCCCGCTGTCACTCTCAGCTGGAGGTGATGCTGCAGCGTCAGGTCCTGGGAGATCCATTTTTTCACCTATCTGTTCCAGGTCAGTCTTTGCCAGGCCATATCTTGAACTTAAACTTGTGTCTTTTCCATTTCTTTCTGAGCTTTTTTCCTGCCAATCATGCTTTTATATACTTACATATGCTGTAATTGAATCCCTCGGGTTGAGTAAATATAGGACACCTCGGGATGATAAAAAAAGGAAAATAACACAGCTGCTAACGGAGTTCCATCTCAGATGTCCATCTACCGAAACAGATGAGACCAAATGTTGGTTTCTTATTTGGACCCGGGCTTGCCAAAGAACAGAGCTCCTGTTGAATGTCCTGCTCTTAAGAGTCATCACATTTAATAGAAGCTGAAAAGGCTGTATCTGCATTGTTTCTGTTTTGGATTTATTTACAGTTAAAAGGGGTGATCCTGCTGGCACCCCAGCATTTCTTGGGACTCCACTTTTCCACAGTATCTGTATTTACTGTATATAATGTTGTGATGGTGTCATGTGTTGTATACTGTGTTGTTTAATTATATATACCTTGTTATGTACATGGATGTAACACCAAGAGTAACTCCTATGTTGTCTGGAAATAAAGTTTAATGTTAAAATTAAACAATCTGCAGCTTTAAGTTAGAACAGGCAGATTCCTTGTGGAATTTACATATACGGCATCAGAAACAAAATATCTTACTAACCTCAAACCGTTACTCTTTTAGTCTGTTCTCTGATAGAATCCCCTCCTCTAACATTGCTCTGTGAACCATGTCAATTTGTGTTCTGCTTAATACTAGACAGTGCTGAATATAATTCCAATAGATGCAGCTGTGTTGTTCTGTTAAATAGACACTAGGCCTTTTAAAATAGTTGGTTGCAATAATCAAGCACATTATTTATTAGCTGGATTAAATGACCTACTTCTTTTGTTAATAATGAAAAGAACATTTTGGAAGACCAGATATAGTCTACAGAATATAAAGTTTCCAATATATTTCTTTTTATTTTGGAATTTCACAGTTATCTATTAACTTAATAGGGATTACAATATTTGCAAAAAGAGAATTTCAAAAATAAATGTTATTATTTATTTAATTTCAGAGATTATAAAGATGTGGAGGCAGCCTTAATTGCAATGAAGAATGTTGCCAGGCTGATTAATGAGAGGAAGCGGCGCCTAGAAAACATCGATAAAATTGCCCAATGGCAAAGTTCAATAGAGGATTGGGAGGTAATGGAACAATCTATTCTGTAACTCTATTGCAAATATTAAAAACAACCTTCATTAATAACAATGTTATTATGAATTGCATCAAAATCTTGATCTAAGATAACTTACCACTCGCAGTATATTTTACTTAATAGCAAATCATTGTCCCCATACATTAAATGATCAAAATTTAATAATTTGAAGAGATTAGAAAGCATTTAATTTCATTGTAGCAGTACAATAAAATTGTAAAAGCTGCATCTTTAAATGGTGCAAGTACAACAAACAACAACAAAACATGTAATGTAAAAAGCGCACATCCTACAACAAATAAATGCTATACATAAATAAGAGATGGAAATTATTATCCACTAAAGTAATCATTATACCTACTGGAGAAATAAACTATAACAGTTCTCTGAGTTTTTAAAATTTTAAATTCTGATGGCCCAAGGATAGAAACTATCTGCAAATCTTTTTGTTCTACTTTTAATGCTCTTTTACCATCTGCTGGAGAGCAGTAGTGTGAACAATGAGTGGCCAGGATGGGAAGAGTGATTTTCCTGGCTCTGCAGAGGAATTGGGCACTGAAGGTATCTACTAGGGAGGTTAGAGAGCAGTCAATGATCTTCTCTGCCACGCCGTGTTGAAATACAGTATGCTTAAACACTCTCAATGGTTGAGTAGTAGAAGGTAAACAACAACTTCCCCTTCATTTCCACTTACCATTGCTGGGACTTATTGACCACTGCCAGATTGTTTGGTGATTTGTTGTAATCCCTGCCACACCTGTCTTGGGTTATTGTCTGTCAGATGGGCCTCTACCTTGTTGTTGTAGGCCATCTTGGCAGTTTTGATACCTCTCTGCAGATTTGTTCTTGCTGCTCTGTATTTGCCTTTTTTCAAAAAAATTATATCTACACAAAAATGTATTAAACCATCAAATTACAATCATTTTTTGTAATATACAGTAAGTTTCTTTTATTAGTATTTACATTTAAAGGTAACACTGCACAAAATTTTTTTTGAAAAATCTTGCTTCCTGAAATGTTTTTGCTGACCGTGACAGGTACCTACTGGGTATGCACAAATATAGTTTTGGTTTTACTGCATCATGTAGAAACTCTGAGAAATAGACATTTATATGTTTACTGACAATAACATATTTAGTCACATTTATGTTTCGCATAAGCTATTAAATTCAACAGAATGAAAAGTGTTTTGCTCCTGATTTTCTTTTTGTATTCAATGTCTGGTGCATCACGTTTCAGTGTCCAACAGTAGTCAGCAAGCATTGACGGATTCCAGTTGCCCTAGTATCTTTTCTCCATCGTAGCAATGTCCTGGTGAAACCTTTCACCATGTTCGTCACTGACAGTACCGAGATTTGCGGGGAAGAAGTCCAAGTGCAAGTGGAGGAAATGAATCTTGAGTGACATGTTGCAATTCATTGTCTTGTATGCTTTGAGAAGTTTGTCTACCAGCTGAATGTAGTTTGGGGCTCTGTAATTGCCCAAAAAATTGTCAACAATGTCTTTGAAGGCTTTCCAGGCAATTTTTTCCGGCCCAAAAAACAGATCTTCAAACCGCTTGTCACTCATAACATGTTTGATGTGAGGGCCAACAAAAATGCCCTCTTTGACCTTGGCATCAGTTATTCTTGAGAACATCTGTCTTAAATAACGAAAACCTTCACCTTCCTTGTTCAGTGTTTTCACGAAATTCTTCATGAGTCCCAGTCTTATGTGAAGAGCAGGCAAAAATATCTTTGTCCGGGTCGACAAGCGATTCATGTGCCACATTTTTCTGTCCTGGAACTAACTTTTTACGGAGTGGCCAGTTCTGTCGAGAATAGTGCGACTCTTTGACACGGCTGTTCCATTCACAGATGAAACAACAGTACTTTGTATAGCCAAGCTGCAGTCCTAGTAACAGAGCAACAACTTTAAGATTTCCACAGATATTCCAGTTGTACCTGCTATACTGGACGTGCTTCAGCAACAGTTCCATATTCTCATGTTTCTTTCATGTGTGCTGCATAGCCAACAGGTACTGAAGGATAAATGTTGCCATTGTGTAGCAGAACAGCTTTCAGGCTTAACATTGATGAATCAATAAAGAGAAGCCACTCTTCCGGGTTGTGATCACAACCCAAGGCCGAGAACAATCCTTAAATGTCACAACAGAAACAGAGACTGTCGACTTGTGCAAAAAATTTGGTTATATCATGATGTCGGCCTTGAAACAGACATTTTTGTACCTGGTGACAACAAACACCATTCCTGCAGTCTCAAACCCAGCAGCTCGGCTTTTGCTTTCGACTGACCCAAATCTCTGACCAAATCATTCAATTCGGACTGTGTTATCAGATGTGGATCGCCTAATGAGCACGGGTTCAAAATCTGGGTCAATGTCACTGTCAGTACCCTGCATTGCAGTTTCTTCATCTGGTTTGTCTAAGGTCCAATCCTCTGATGGTTTCGGAATTGGAAGACTGTAGTCATGTGGCACGGGTCTCATTGCTGAAGGCAGATTAGGATATTCAATTGACTTCTTGTTTTTGGCAGAGAAACCAGACACATTAGTCAAACAGAAGTAACAGTCCATCACATGGTCTTTCTGTTCTCGCCATATCATCGGAACAGCAAACAGCATGGCCTTTTGAGTGCCTCTGATCCAGGCTCTCCAACTGATAGCACATGTTGCACAGCAAATGTGAGGCGCTTATTCCTTGTCTTGATCACCAATTTTGCAGCCGAAATAGAGATGATAAGCTTTCTTCACAAGAGCAGTCATCCAACGTCTCTGAGGCGCAAGTGTATATTCGCCACAGATATAGCAGAATGTATCGCGGCTGTTACGACATTGACAAGACATATCGCCCGACACCAAAACGTCTATAGCATCAAGCTTACTTACTGTTATATTGCTACAGATATATACTTTACTTCACTGATAAAATACATACACACTGACTATCTATATTAACCAAATGAGCAGGATCGGTGTATGTAAGCCACCTTTATAGCATGCTGAGACAGCGTCAAGCTCGTTCAGACCTACCCAGGATGTCAACTTCCACATAATAGCTTCCAACCTGGCCTGATTCTGTGCCTGGACATGCCCAGGCTGCACAAACTGTTGTTGATAAGTCATTTACGGGAGCAAAAATGTTTGGATACAAATATAAGAAAAAACCATGACAAAACTGAAGATTTCTCTAAAATGGTACGTGGTGGTTAAATTTTGATGTGATATTCATGATCAGCACCCAAAAATCTATAAGAAACACCCAAAAGTGTTCAAGAAGCAAAAACTTTGTTGTGCGATGTAATTGATCCAATTATGGAAATGGAAAATGGAAAAAGATGATCCGCTGTGGCAACCCCTAACGGGAACAGCCGGAAAGAAGAAGAAGAAGATCCAAGTATAAGGGGGAGGATATTAACTGGGAATCCCTGTAGACAGAGAAATCCCTTTAGAACATAGCAGCTGATATTGCAAACATTAAGCATGTTCTCTTACTTACTAGTTACTATCTGATATCCTTGTAGTAATTCCTCTCAAAAATATTGGGTCTTTGGTACTGTAAGGTGCTTGGCAAGGACTGTACCAAAATACCGGGATGTTCTCTACCTTTAATACAAAACATTTTTCTCCATAGGTCTATTTTCTTTTGTTAGAGTTCCTGTATTACATTGACATTATATCACTCTTACCCTCAATCATGGACTGTGAAAAGCATTTGCAGTAGGGGTGAGCACCACTAACTAACACTAACAGTAAATGGTAATATCTCATTTAAAGTTGACCTATAAATTGGAGTTGCTGCAGGCTGAATGAAAGAAACAGTAAATGTTACTAATTACTTGTGCTCATTCAAAAACCCCATCCTTGGTTATTCTCTTTCAATCATTTTCTGAGAGCTACAGGAAAAATTGCACATAATTCTGTTTCATTGTGGCTTAGCTGTACTACATAACTTAAATTTTTTCCCAATTCCCTCAGTATTTTTATTATCATGCCTGCAGATGATACACCATAAAAAGTGTACAAGTCTTGAGTGTCACTTTGTATTGTGACCTTAATGACAATATACATCTTTCCCCTTTTCATTGGTCAAGAGTCATGTCTTTATTTCAAAAGCTTGACCCTTGAAGGAGCTTCCTTTTTGTGGACTACTTCCATTTTGCAAAGTTATTTATCCCAAAATATTTTAGCAAAACGTCCATGTTGTGAATCTATGCCTGGGTGACTTGATGTGTAGATCATGCAACATGATAAACGTGAGATTTTTTTCAAAGATGGTTTTGATATTGCTTGCTGTTGTCAAGCATTGGTCCTGTTCTATTAGAAACTTTGATGTATCCTTCCTCC
Source organism: Erpetoichthys calabaricus (assembly GCF_900747795.2). Classification (NCBI taxonomy): domain Eukaryota; kingdom Metazoa; phylum Chordata; class Cladistia; order Polypteriformes; family Polypteridae; genus Erpetoichthys; species Erpetoichthys calabaricus. The sequence goes on from NC_041395.2 coordinate 191,747,003, forward strand.
ACGAAAACATGAGATTGAAAACTTTTCTTAGCCATCACTACAAACTACATAGTGTAAGTAACATATATAAAGATCATTTTTGGGTGAAGTATTCTTTTAATGCCAGTAGGACACTGGCTTAATGCCTAAATAACATTTGGTGCTTACGACAAATAAAGCTATATATCATTTGTGTGATAATACACCTTCTATTTGAAATAATCTGGCCTCACAGAAGCACATAGAGTGGCAATAATAATAATAATAATAATACATTTTATTTATTCATAGGCTCCTTTATAAACACTCAAGGACACCAAACAATAAATAAACAATAGATAATAGTGGGCCCATGTGATGGTGCGGGTTCGGTCCATATTCCCACTTGACTTTTTGGGAGCCACTTGAATCCACATCACCTGTAACGCAACCAAGGGATGAGCCGGGCAAATGAGGACACATACTGTACATAGAAAAGGGTAGCTGCAAAGGTGATAACAGTGGTCATGGAAGTTAAAAACAATTCAAATAAATATCCATAAAAATGAGGTTAAAATCCTGAGACAAGAGACTGTCCTTTAAAACCGCCTCCACAATGCATCCATTTTATTCAGGTGTCTCCTCCTCCAACCAACCAACAGACACCAACTGTGGTCATCGCTGCTCTTGTGAAAAGAATGGAGATAAATGCCATCAACTCAGAAAGGGAGAGGCAAGTTCGTTGTACCTTGTAAACGTCACTGACAGAATAAAACTGAATAATAAAAAAAAGCACAAACTTTTACAAGTAGCCAAAATTTACACTGGGTGTTACAGACTCAAATCAAATGTATGTTTTTATCATATTATAGTAATAATAATAGCAGCTCACTGCTCAAAACAAGGAACACCCAAACTCGAACCTGCAACCTTTTCATTATAAGACAGCAGTTTTTACCTCTGCACCACCCAAGAAGGCATATCAACTTTCTGTCAATTGACATTTACGCTTGGGTTTTTAACTCATTGACAGCAACATGTACATTGAATGATTTTTTTTTGTTTGGTTATATTCTTGAATAAAAGTGCACATGTTTATTTCATATTTGGACTAAAATCTTTACACATTGTACACTTCACATCATTATTACTATAACATGGAAAAAGTTTCTGTTTTAGGTATGTGTTCAGCATTTCTTGCCTTGCATTTCCTGACATCCTACATTTACCCAGATCATTGCAGACATGGAACACAAATGAAATGTATGTTTTCCAAATAACAATATATTATTTATTCTGTATACTCCAGGCACCTCACATCCTGATAAACAGACTTGAGCTAAGAGAACTTCAGCTGCGTTTGTGGGGGGATGGGATAACTGGCTGCTTGCTGCTTGTGCTGATCGACACATTTGAAAACAAAAGATGCTGATGGAGAGATGCGAAGGAATTTAAGGTGGCCCGGGATTATGACTTTTTTGTAGGCTATAGGGATTCTTCTGTTAAACTGGTGCCTGTCTCTGTTGCCCATGGCTCCATAGCAGGGCTCTCCATCTGAGCCCAGGCCCAGGTCACTACTGTCCTTGGCTCTCCAGCATGGCTCCCAATCTGAGCCTCCACTCTCAGATTCCCGCTGCTTTCCTGGACTTCCGCGGAGAGTCACTTGCATAACACCTGGTCACTCCAGCTCCCTGAGCAACTAAACTTGAGTGGCCTTCTTCATTCCTCAAACGTCGGCTGCAGGCTACCCTCAAAGTGCTCTCCTCCTGACTGTCTGCCTTCTCACTTGCTCGCTCACTCACTCGCTCACTCACCCAACTCCCATTCCTGCCCCTCTCTCTGTCCTTTTATTAACCTTAGTCCATGTTTTCCTTTTCTTTTGTTTCTCTCCCCTTTCTGTTTTGTGCAGGTTTATACTGATACTTCTAATGGGCCATAAGTGTGAATGCGCTGCTCCCACCAAGGAATTAATGAGGCACCTGAATAACACGCAAACTTGCGTGTGCCTTCACAATCAGCCAGGCACCCCCATCATTCCCCAGAGTGAATTATGCTTGCACTCTCACCTGCTCCCGATTGAAGTCTGCACTTTTGGGGTGAGCAATTGTTTAAAATTAGCCCAGTGCTACGGAACTCTCATCACAGCCCAAAACTGATCCCTGTAGCACACAATATACAATATTATGGATCTCTTATGTAGAAGTGCCACAACTTAAAAAATAATTTTCACCCTGTTATATAAAAGTGTTTCCCTTTTAAGGCACTTCCAGAAAGATCCACCTATTGACTAAGGTGGTTAATGAGAATGGGATACTGAAGTCTATAAAGAATATAGAAAATGCTTGTATCAAATGAACATTTAATTATGTTTCATGCACTGTCAAGTAGCATGTCAGAAATCTCTGTGAAAAAGCCCATTAGGACCGGATTAAGGAACAGTTATACGTACTATGAAGTTCAAGTTAGCCTATTTATGTAAAACAGTTTAATTCCCTGCATTAAGCATGCATAGATAATAGACAATTAGTTGTTATAAACAATACTCTTGGATTTCCTGCATTGTCTTTTATAGGTTTGGAAAAGTAGTATTGTGTCTCAAGTTGAAATGGTTTCATCTTTAAGTTCATAGAATCTGCTTAGCTAGTTTTGGTAGATTCTCATGTTTTGCCAGACATACATACAAAGTCAGAGTTCAGCAACACATATCATGGGTCTTCTGCTTTATAATGGTTTTTAACTATTAATCAAAGTAACATAATATTGTCTCTTCCAGGAAGGGTGAAGCATATTGATTTCTCTGTAACTGGACCACATCTTCTTGTGTTCCTTTTTAAAAATGGGGACCGTTACCACATTATGCCACCCTTGAGGTATTGTCCCCATGTTCTATAGAATATCCAGAACTTTGTTTTTTCATTTTTGTGGTATCTCATTCACCCCTGCCACTTCATTACTACAGATTGTTTTAATCACCATATCCACCTTAGTCATGGAAATGTATCCAGTATCACTAGATGTTTCTAAAATGACAATCATCTCTGTGGAAATGATACAGGAATCCCTCATATGTTTTTTTCCAGCTCTAATCTCTGCCATTAGCTAAGGTTAGTGTTTCCCCACACTTGACAAGAACAATTTCTTTTTAACCATTTCTTAGTAGTCAAATAGTAGTCTTTGACCAAAACTCTGTAGCCTCTCAAACACATGGAGCTCATCTTAAGTCACTGATGTAGATGGCAGCCTGTTAACCTCCCATTATTTCTCAGTAAAATGCAATGACCCTTTAGCTAGTTTAAAATGGATGACTTTTTCTTCTATTAGATATTTCAATTGTCAGAATGAAATGTCAACTGCTGTTTGGACAAAATCCTATGCAGCTGCCTCTACTACGGATACTTTGAAGAAATTTCACCCAGACACCATGACCCAACAACTGCTCCTTTGATAAGTAGGAGAAGCTTGTAAGAAGATGAAAGTAAACATAGCCTTCCCACGTTAAACTGAGAGTCATCATCATACTGTCAGTTTAATTCTGAGGCAGACATGCCAACAAGCAGTGTTTATTTCTGTCTACTGTAGTTTCTTAATTCCCCCACTCAAAAACAAACAAATTAACTTATAATAAATTAATAATCTGGAAAAATAACAAAGAATAATAACAGAAAGAAAGAAAGAAAGAAAGAAAGAAAGAAAGAAAGAAAGAAAGAAAGAAAGAAAACTAATTTGTCTCTGTGGGTAATTTAGCTTTTTACAGAAGCTCAATATAAATTAATAAACAAATAAATAAATATACATATAGATTATTAATTAACACTAAAATAACTAAATTAAGTGAAACTAAGGAAGAAAATGAGAACATAAAAGAAGAACTAAGAGTATTTTTGAAGTTAGCGTAAATAACTTTATAATGTTGTGACCTGTGAGTTGCTGCCTTGCACATAAAAGACGAGGCTGAGTCTAAGGATTTCAGGAAAATCAGCTTAATTCAACTTGAAAAAGGAACAGCAATGTTATTTATTGCAATGAGAGCTACCATTTTACTACACACAGACACAGCAAATGGGCAGGTCTGAGGCCAGGTCAGTGGCCACTAGGCGACAGATGCTTTGCATGAGGAGGCAGTAAGCTTGCTGTTGTCTCTGTGGTGCTATGAACCTGTGAGATGCTGCAAACCTGCGGGTAGTTGTGAACCTACGGTTGCCTTGGCGATGGACAACCAGCCCTCGACAGAGGTGTCAATCACGTTTCACGTTTTGGCGCACAGCACCCCATTGGGGAGGGTCTCTAAAAAGAGTTCAAAAATCTCACATCAGCGCCTCTTAGCATTGTTCACAAAGCAGAGAAGATGAGGGAACACATTTCAAAATGCTTTTATTGGCTAAATATGGGCCAGGATGTGGAGCAATTTTGCAGGGCGTGTCCCGACTGTTAGATTGTTTCTGCCTATTGAGCCACTAGGGCTCCATAATTACCAATGCTTATTTTGGATGTCCCTTTTGAGAGATTTGGGTTAGACATTGTTGGCCCACTTCCCAAGAGTAAGAATGGTTATCAGTATAGGCTAATGTTGGTTGATTATGCCACAAGATACTCTGAGGTGGCCACTCTGTGGAAGGCCAATGCTCCAGCAATTGCTAAGGCTCTGTCAGAAATATTCATGCATATTGGCATTCTTCGCAAATTTTAACTCATCAGGGAATGAATGCCCTTCACTTATTGCATCATGAAGCAGCTGTGTGAAAACCTTGCAATCAAACAATTGAGCACTGTGGTTAAAGGGTAAAGGTGCATAAATGAAAGAAACAGATTTCTAAATTTCCCCATCCAAGAAATTTAGCAATGTGATTACACTGCACAACAATTTATTTTGAAAAGTCTTGCTTCCTGAAAAATTTTTGCTGATTGTGATAGGTACCTACTGGGTATGCACAAATATATTTTTGGTTTTACTGCATCACATAGGAACTCTGAGACATGGCCATTTATATGTTTACTGACAATATGTATTTAGTCACATTTATGTTTCGCATAAGCTTTTAAATTCAACAGAATTTTCTTTTGTATTCAATGTCTGGTGCTTCACGTTCCAGTGTCCAACAGTAGTCAGCAAGCATTGACGGATTCCAGTTGCCCTGGTATCGTTTCTCCTTCATAGCAATGTCCTGGTGAAACCTTTCACCGTGTTCGTCACTGACAGTACCGAGATTTGCGGGGAAGAAGTCCAAGTGTGAGTGGAGGAAATGAATCTTGAGTGACATGTTGCAATTCATTGTCTTGTATGCTTTGAGAAGTTTGTCTACCAGCTGAATGTAGTTTGGGGCTCTGTTTTTGCCCAGGAAATTGTCAACAACGTCTTTGAAGGCTTTCCAGGCAATTTTTTCCGGCCCAACTAACAGATCTTCAAACCGCTTGTCACTCATAACATGTCTGATCTGGGGGCCAACAAAAATGCCCTGTTTAATCTTGGTGTCAGTTATTCTTGAGAACATCTGTCTTAAATAACAAAAACCTTCATCTTCCTTGTTCAGTGCTTTCACGAAATTCTTCATGAGTCCCAGTTTTATGTGAAGAGGAGGCAAAAATATCTTTGCCGGGTTGACAAGCGATTCATGTGCCACATTTTTCTGTCCTGGAACTAACTTTTTACGTAGTGGCGTGTTCTGTCGAGAATAGTACGACTCTTTGGCACAGCTGTCCCATTCACAGATGAAACAACAGTACTTTGTATAGCCGAGCTGCAGTCCTAGTAACAGAGCAACGACTTTAAGATCTCCACAGATATTCCAGTTGTACCTGCTATACTGGACGTGCTTCAGCAACAGTTCCATATTCTCATACGTTTCTTTCATGTGTGCTGCATAGCCAACAGGTACTGAAGGATAAATGTTGCCATTGTGTAGCAGAACAGCTTTCAGGCTTAACATTGACGAATCAATGAAGAGACGCCACTCTTCACAACCCAATTCTTCAATGTCACAACAGAAACAGAGACTGTCGAGTTTAACAAAAAATTTGGTTATATCATGATGTCGGCCTCAAAACACAGAAATATTCATACCTGGTGACAGCAAACACCATTCCTTTAGTCTCGAACCCAGCAGCACGGCTTTTGCTTTTGACAGACCCAAATCTCTGACCAAATCGTTCAGTTTGGACTGTGTTATCAGATGTGGATCGCCTGATGAGCATGGTTCAAAATCCGGGTCAATGTCACTGTCAGTACCCTGCATTGCAGTTTCTTCATCTGGTTTGTCTAAGGTCCAATCCTCTGATGGTTTCGGAATTAGAAGACTGTCGTCATGTGGCACGGGTCTCATTGCTGAAGGCAGATTAGGATGTTTAATTGACTTCTTGTTTTAGGCAGAGAAACCAGACACATTAGTCAAACAGAAGTAACAGTCCATCACATGGTCTTTCTGTTCTCGCCATATCATCGGAACAGCAAACAGCATGGCCTTTTGAGTGCCTCTGAGCCAGGCTCTCAGACTGATAGCACATGTCGCACAGCAAATGTGAGGCGCCCATTCCTTGTCTTGATCACCAGTTTTGCAGCCGAAATAGAGATGATAAGCTTTCTTCACAAGAGCAGTCATCCAACGTCTCTGAGGCGCAAGTATATGTTCGCCACAGATATAGCAGAGTGTAGTGTGGCAGTTATGACATTGACGAGACATATCGCCCGACACCAAAACGTCTATAGAATCAAGCTTTCTTACTGTTATATTGCTACAGATACTATACTTTACTATACTGATACTATACATACACACTGACTATCTATATTAACCAAATGAGCAGGATTGGTGTATGCAAGCCACCTTTATTGCATGCTGAGACAATGTTAAGCTCGTTCAGACCTGCCCAGGATGTCAACTTCCAAAGAACAGCTTCCAACCTGGCCTGATTCCATGCCTGGACATGCCCAGGCTGCAAAAACTGTTGTTGATAAGTCACTCAGAGAGTGAAAATGTTTGGACACAAAGAAAAAATCATGACAAAACTGAAGATTTCTCTGAAACAGTACGTGATGGTAAATTTTGATGTGATATTTGTGATCATCCATCCATCCATCCATTTTCTAACCCGCTGAATCCGAACACAGGGTCACGGGGGTCTGCTGGAGCCAATCCCAGCCAACACAAGGCACAAGGCAGGAAACAATCCTGGGCAGGGTGCCAACTCACCGCAGGACACACACAAACACACCCACACACCAAGCACACACTAAGGCCAAATTAGAATACCCAATCCACCTAACCTGCATGTCTTTGGACTGTGGGAGGAAACAGCACACTAAAATCTATAAAAAACACCCAACAGTGTTCAAGAAGCAAAAACTTTGTTGTGCAGTGTTATTGATGAGAAGAGCACCATCTGTGAGAGGAGTGAGAGCATTGATCAGCGTGGGTATTAAGCTCTGTGGACATATTAGCAGCACTGTTTTAATTTATATGAGTTCCAATGTCAGAGACAGGCCATAAATCTAAATAAAGCCTGGAATGGAATGCCTGAGAGGGAGTCAGGTTTATGATTGTCCAAAACAACATTTGCACATCCTTTGAAACTGGAAAAAAAATGCTGAGAGGAAAACAACTGAACTGATAGGGGTATGTTGTGCCAGAGATATCTCACTGGTTAGTCTTGGACATCAGATCCACAATAAGAGGAGGCTTTGATTCTGCAGGCTCACTCACATCAGTAAACAAACACAGGCGTGAAAAACACTGAATGCTAAAGTGGAGCAATAATTTCACTGCCGTTTTCATCTGTCTTCTAATTAAGAAATGAGCTCAATTAAAAAAGAAAATGGAAAAGCAAACTTGTGCATTTTATGTTTTGGCAAAATGCAAATATGTGAATATTATGGAATTTCTCAGGACAAACAAGTAAGAATAATCCAGTAATTGTAAAATTGGTTGGAATAAAAACCCTTAGTCACATGGATCCTCCAGGGTGAATTTTGGAATCACTTTTGGTATCATCTTAGAACCCACTAACACACTGCCTGTACAGATAACCTTAACCTGCAGATCCCGGAAGGGTTTGGAGGGGAGGTAGGCATAAACCAGAGCACCACTATACTACCATTGAACTAGTAAATAACGGAAAGAGTAGAAATGTCTGAGAAATTAAGAAGAAGACATTACTAACAGAAAATATGACTAATTGATATTGAAGGAGAGGAAAAACAAAATCTCAATAAGGAAAATAAAACATTCTTCAGGAATCTAAAACTTCTGTTTATTCAAAATCTAATGGAATAAGTAACTAATAATAATAAGAAGAACAAGAATTGTCTATCCTAACTCTAATGACTGCTCAACGCCTTATATGGTTACATGATGGTGTGTCTAGTCTGGTCCAGAGTATGCTAAGAAGACACTTCACCTGTGTAGCACTGTGCTGTTTTGATCTGGAAATATAAAGATTTTTCAATATTCATGTGTGTAATTTTTCTGTCGGTCCACTTATTCCATTACAGATTCAGGATTACAAGATGTTCTGAGAACAGTCACCATTCACTGGGTAGGGGGGAGGGCGTGGAAGAGGTGCAGAGTAACAAGTATCTAGGGCAGGGGTGTCAAACTCCAGGACTGTAGGGTCGCAGTGGCTGCAGGTTTTCATTCTAACCCTTTTCCTAATCAGTGACTAATTTTTACTGATTATTAATTTCTTTTCCCTTCATTTTAATAGCCTTGTTTTTAAGGATTCAGTCCTCTGAATGTATTCATTTCTTCATTAAAATGACAGCCAAACACAAATGAGATGTGAAACAAGCCAAGAGATGACCAGCTAAATTGGGTCTTCAAACTCCAACCAATTTCACTCCAACCAGTTTCTTAATGAGATGCCAAGTATTGCTGTTAATTAAGCCTATTATTTAATTCTGTGGCCTATCGCTGCTCTCATTCTATTACTGCAGACATTTCCAAAAACTGCTAATTTTCTGTTTTTTCTAAGAGCACAGTAAAAATGTTTTGGTGAGCTGAGAGATCAGTCTTACTGAGACCTTCACTTTTCTTTATTTTCTTTCTTTATTATTTCTGATGGGCACAAATGAGCTGGTCATGTGGTGGCTTGTTTTGTTTCTCATTATTGTTTGGCTGCTAATTATGGAAAAAGGAACAGCTAAGGGGCCTGAGTCAAGTTAATTAAGACTAAAGCAAAATAAGTTAATTAGCAGCAAAAACTGGTCACTAATTAAGAAGATGGTTAGAATGAAAACCTGCAGCCACTGTAGCCCTCCAGGACCGGAGTTTGACATCTGTGATCTAGGGGTTGACATAAACAACAAACTGAACTGGTCTGACAACACAGTGTGTTGTTCAAGAAGGATCAGAGCAGACTGTACTTGACTTAGATCTTTTGATACTGTATATGCAGCAAGCTGCTGGAAATGTTCTACCAGTACGTAGTAGTCAGTGTGGTGTTCAATGCTGTAGTCTCCTGGGGAAGCAACCTGAGCATGAAAGAAGTACAATGCCTGAACAAACTTTTCAGGAAAGCCTGCTCTATCTCAGGACAAACCCTGGCCACACTCAAAGCAGTTGTGGAAAAGAGAATGATGACAAAATTGGATGCCATCATGAAAAATCACCTCCATTCCCTCCAGGAGGTGCTCTCTTGAAGCACTTTTAGCCACAGGTTAATTTCACCATTGTTTGGTAAGAAGCACCTCTGGGGATCTTTTCTGCACACTGCTATCGGACAATTCAGTGCTTCCACCTGATGCATTTATTAAGTTTTATTTTTATTTGTTGATTGATTGATTGTCTGTATTATCTGTGTGAGTCTATATTATTGTTTTTTATGTTTCTGCTGCTGTGTGCATTTGAATTTCCCCATGAGATTAATGAAGGTTTAACTAATCTAATCTATCTAATCTAAGGACCTCTTCCAGCAGCATCAGGTAAAAGGCAGTAACTAGCCATTAGTCTAAACTTTAGCTTGTATACAACCAGGATTACATTTATGGCTGTCAGCATCTTGCAGAAGAATATCATTATGGTTTGACAAATAATAATAATACTGAGCATATTACAGACAATTTTTTAATATCAAAAGCAACGTGGTTTTGTATTTTGCTAGTAACACATAATTCCGTACAGGTTACTAATTTTTTATTCCACCCCAGGGAGAAGATGTGTTAAGCAAAAGTTCTGAGCTAATTTTCTCTGGAGAAATGACTAAAATCTCCCAGCCCCAAGCTAAGAGCCAACAGCGCATGTTCTTTTTGTTTGATCGTCAGCTGATCTACTGCAAAAAAGTGAGTTGGGATGTAAATGAAAAGAAGAGATGTTAATTATACATTTAACAGATTGTATGATCTCTTGAATTGGAAACTATTCACAACTTTCCTGCTGTTGACTTCAATGCTGACATACAAATAGAACAAGGCAAGATGCTACACTTTCACAACACATAATACTCAACAAGTCAGAAGATTACTTTAAACAAAATGGTAAAAAAGTTAAATATTTTATTCTCATCTTGTTGACAAATATTTTATAATTGTAATGAGGGAAATTAAGGGAGAACAAATCAGCTGCAATAATCTCATCAGTATTAGACATTTGTCAATTTAAAGATGCAAAGGAACATTTTGTAAAACAGAGTGTATTGGTACTTTTTGTAACTCTCAATATAATTGCATTTTGTTTAGTAGAAGACTTTATCATATACTTTTCATAGGATCTCTTACGTCGTGACATCCTGTACTACAAGGGACGAATAGATATGGATGCCTTGAAAATACAGGATATAGAGGATGGTAAAGACAAGGATTTCAATATGAGTGTTAAAAATGCCTTCAAGCTACTCAGTCCAGTCAGTGAGGAGGTCCACCTATTTTGTGCCAAGAAACCAGAACACAAGCAACGATGGCTCCGTGCATTTGAGGATGAGAGGAAACAAGTTCAGCATGACAAAGAGACAGGTACTATGCGTCTTAGCTGCAGCCTAGCTCTGTGGTATACAGAGATATACAGTAGCGTTGTTCAAGGTACATGAAGACATGGCTATACTTTTAAAATATTTATATATTTTAAAGATTCAAATTGTGCTCACATGACAATTTTATGGACAGGTGTTGAACTATAGTTGACAATCTCTGGTGAGTTGATTCCCTATATGATAAAAAGGGAATGAAACCACTCCCTTCACTACAGTTGAAAAAATTCAAATAAGTTGAAATTAAACTGGAAATCTGCTTAAACGGACTTAAAAATATGACTGATATTGCTATTTACACAGTTCTGGTGCAATTATGTTATATGAATTAGAAAGAGTATTATCTGAGCAGGCGAAGAATTAATGTATACAAAAAGCAATTCTTCTTGAAACTAATGATTAAACCAGGATTTTGGAAGAATAAGAAGAACCTTCATCATATTGGAATAACTCCAAGATAATAGCCTAATGTGCAAAGTAAACTATAGTCCTTAAGGTCAGTCCTGAATGGCTGAAGGTGCTACAGGTGTTTTGTTTTGGAACAAAAACTATATCTATATACATGTATATATTTATTTTTTGTCTTCTTGGTGTTTTCATTCTGCTATATTGTATTTTGTCTATTTTTTAATTGATTTTTGGTCCAGAAAAGTTTAGTAATTATCAGTCCTTCACTTCTTTTTCTCCTGTTGCTTTCCAAATGTTTTATTGAAGCACATGCCTCATGATGAACACTCAAGTGTAAACTGAATCAAGTTGTAGGGTGAATTGATCTTGTGTTAGTTGGCAGATGGTTAAGAAAACAAGAAGCAAGTAAAAACATTGAATGTAACTGATCAAGTCTAAAAGAATCAGTTAAGGTTTGGGAATTTTAATAAGCAAGTTTTAATTCAATAATAATAAGAAGCAATATTTGGCTTCTAATGACTGTGGCCTTCCAGGACTAAGCATGAGCATCCCTATGATGAATCCAAATTTTTGACATTAGTAACTTAGTAATTTGCCTTATTGCATGTTTATTTAGTTTGTTGTTTTTCTGTGGATGCCATTTTCTGTTCATCTTCAATATCCTCAAAATAAGTACTATAATGCATTATTTAATGTAATCTGTTCTTACATTGTACAGATGGAAGAGCATTAAAATATAGATCCAGACCCTAAATTATGCATTTGATATACATAGGGTGCTCCAACATTAACAGAAATTTTCATGTACAGAATAAAGAAAGACAAATGAAATGTAGGGACAGCTTACATTAAATAATGCATTATAGTGTTTGTTATGAGGATATTGAAAATGAAAATTTGATTCAGAATTATGGTATAAAAAGCAACCACCTGTCAAAAGGAGGCATGATGTGGTCACATTACTAGATATCCTATTCATTATTGCTCAGTTTGACTGATGATTCACAAATTATGTAGATGTAAAACAACGTTAAACCATTTGTCTCCCAGTTATAATACTTGGCAGCAATTACTTTGGAAATCAAGCTAACAATCTGGTCTTGTCCAAAAGATATATAGTATATAATGTCATCAGATGCTAAGAATGTGTCTCCATGGTGAGAACTTTACACTAGATGACAAACTCTACATAATACATTTAGTAAGAAGTGTTGGAGGACAACTGTAAACATACTTCACAAGTATTCGAAGGAATGTAACATGAAAGAGACTTACATTCACCTTTAAAGTGCTCTTCCCTAACTGCCACCCTAACTGCACTACAACCTTAAAAAGCCTGTGTAAAGTGATAAAAAAAATATAAGCATGCATGTAATGGCCCAGATTGCGCACAGCTGGCATCTCCCTGTGGTGTTATGGGTCCACAGCTCTCCCACCAAAGGCCGTTTTTATTTAAATAAATAATCACCGCGCTCGCGGTTTAGCGAGGGGGCGTGGTGGCTGTAGCAAGCCGCAGGGCGATCTGCGGTGTGGGTGTTTTTCACCTAAGTGCACAGGTGAGAGACTGCCCACATCCGTGATCGTTCCTGTGGCTAATGGGCTGCAGCTGCTATGTCCTCTCTGCATATAAAGAGAAGCGCAAGTCGGTTAGAGAGGAGAAGTAAAAAGAAAAGAAAGGGAAGAGAACGGGAGGTAGAGAGAAGACAGGAAGTAGGTGGAGAAAGCCGGTGTGAGGAAGGCGAGCGAGCGAGCAAGAGCAGGCTCACATATGAGAAAGCAGGCAGCTGTGAGGAGAGTCTACGAGAGGAGTGTTTGGCCGACACTCAGTGAGGCTGAAAGAAGCGGTCGCTCCAGCTGAGCGACTAAGTAGCTGGAGTGGCCAGTAGAAGTATTCGACTTGGCAGTTGCTAGGAGCGGGAGTCGAGGAGGCTTTGGGCAGGTGTAGTCCCAGCATGAGCGCCTTGGCCGCTGGGAAATATCCCAAGTCTCGGTCCGGTTGGGAGCCCGACGAAGCCAAGGAACGGAGGGCTACCGGACCTGTTTGAAGGGCAGCTGATCCTGCAGGTAGGCGACTCTCCTGTAGAGCAGACCAGATGGGCGTAGCAGGGGAGCCGCCATGAAAACAGAAGACACCGGGTTTTTGATTTTAACATTACTTCCTGTACTATTTTACTTCATGGTTTTTAGAAGAGTTTTCCTGATGGATTTTAATCTCCACGTTTGTTCATTTGGTTTTTCACGTTTCATTTTATGGATTATTTATTTAATGAAAACATTTTGAACTGCACTGTTGCACTTTTGATTTGTTCTTTTAATAAAAGCACTTTTGCACTTTAAACATCATCCCCTTTGCTCAATTGTTTATTGCCTCACTGTCTAGCTCATCGGTGACATTACCGACGGTGATGGGTTCAAGGGCTCCCTAATAGAAGAGGAGCATGGAGCGGAACCCACATCGTCACAGTCCCTGTTGAACCTGAGACATCAATAGTCATGTACCGAGGATGGACTGGGTAATGAGGACACATAACAGCAGCAGCAAAATGAGCGAAGTGCTTTTATTAATACAGTGTCCAAACAATAAATAAATAATCCTAATAAAATCAGTGTCTTTTAGTAGAGATTCAAATAACATAAATGGATAAATCCATCATGAGCATTCTGTGTTTCCTTCTAAAATAAATGACTTCACTGCTTAACTATTACAATCTCCTTAGTGAGAGGAGATGTCCTACGGCAAGCACCTGACAAACCGTACTCCCTTCTTCCGCTGCCATCCCTTGGTGATCTATCTATCTATCTATCTATCTATCTATCTATCTATCTATCTATCTATCTATCTGTCATTTGTTTTCATTTTCATTTAACTTCCAGTCCCTTTTTCTCTTCTTTTCTCATTCTCCTATCTATCCTGCTCAGGCTGTTTTATATAAATGTGGCCAGAAGTGCCTTGATAATCCTCAGAAAGTTAACGAGGAACCCAGCTGGGCTGACCACATCTACACATGAATGTGTGATCAGCCAATTTCATCATCAACACCCCAGGACCATTTGGCCATGCTACAGCACATAGCTACGCCCAGAGTCTGAATGCACTGTTCTTTACTAAAAACACACACACTGCCACAGACCTTTAAATGTGCTTTTTAGCACAGTGCAAGGCACTGACGATGCATAACAATCTAGCTGTGCCAGAGCAGCTTAAAGAATTTGGTGATACAGTTAGTTGTACAGTTGCTCCCCAATTTATCAGACACTGTTCACTGTATCATCAATAGTAACATGATTGGAAAATCTGTTCTTTCAGGTATGTGATCAACAGGCAGAAAAATAACAGCATAATAAAGCATTTCTTAATCCATTACTATGTTATTGCTTATACTGTATGTGATAATCTCTCATGAGCTATTGCAGGTACTTCTGCAGGTTCCCAACTGGAGGGGAGCTCAGCGATTTACATTCCCACAGGTCCAAACCAGTTTCACACTGACTGCTGTGTCACAAATATGACCCCTTCCCTTAAGGAAGAGACAAGCACCCACTCCATTCTACCCCACACAGTATAGGTTCTGTTTCACCTAGCACAATGCTTCTACAAGGCACAATAGTCTAGCCAATGTGGCTGTTTCTGTGGAGGAGGAGGATAGCCAAGAATCAATGGAGCGACAGCCTGGACTGAGAAGAATGCAACAAAAGGTCCCTGGCTTTGAGCAGAGTAGGCTTCAGGGCTGCAAGGGGTACGGGAATAAGATGGCACTTTTAAGATTGCAGGAAGTCATGGCATTAGAGTTTAATGCTTAAAAAATGAAAGCATTTCCAGGAAAAGAAAATGATTCAGAAGGCAAAAGCTAAATTCTACTGAGCCAAGCTGCTACAGACTGTGGGAGTTGGAGAATTGGTTGACCAGCAGCAGCAAGAGGTAACATTTGTGTTTAACTTTGAGAGGCGCACATCTGAGCTGCCATTATTCCAACAATGATGATAGGATGAATATAATCAGTGTGAAATTATCACGCTAAACCCATTCCATTGCATTATTAGATTTACCAAATATGAAACAAATCTACAATATATTTCATGTGGGAAATCTGTCATACACATCATGTCACATTATGAAGCTGACCTTTTTGTTTACTTCATGTTATACGATTCTTGACTTGTTCTCGAAAAGTTGACTTCGAAGTCTACCATTCATCTGCACATGCAGTTGTCCCATATTAGTGGGACAACACAGGTACCACACTTTGGTGACTAAGTGAGAGAGACTAGATTGAGATGGTTTGGGCACATGCAGAGAAGAGGTAAAGAGTACATCAGGAAAAGAATTTTGAGGATGGAACCGCCAGGCAGGAAGAAAAGAGGAAGGCCAAAGAGGAGGTTTATGAATGTAGTGAGGGAGGACATGAAGGCAATCAGTGTGACAGAAAATGATGTAAAAGACAGGGATAGATGGAGACAGATGATCCACTGTGGCAATCCCTAAATGGGAGCAGCTGAAAGAAGAAGAATTTTGATCATATGTTGGACCTTGCAAAATAATATAGATTCAAATCTGACTTGGTTAATATTTTTTTCACTTTAGCATTAGGGAACACATTTGGAAAGTGTAGAGAGAAAGAATTGTACTTTTTCCTTAACTGGTAGGGGTTTGGCAGGTTAGAGTGAGGGTGGTGGATGCCAAATGTGTATCATGTTTCCTGGATAGTGTTAAAGTAATTGATGATGACTGTTATCCTGTGGGTGTTCCTATGCTGGTCATCTTTAGCAGGCCCATTAAGAATGTAAAAAAGTCCTATAAGTGAAATTGGTCTTTGAGGTTGTGGCAATTACAGCTCTTCTCAGGGCAATGGTTAAATTGTGAGGCACAGCACACACCACAATGAAGTTGCTGGCTTTTGCTAGGGATGGTCTTAGACCAACCCTTAGACATACAAAGGCACCTTTTCACAACTCTGAATGCCCTTTCAATATGAGAGTGGGTCTTTTGGTGGCTTTTGTTGTACTATTGTTTTGTTACCATGGCAGGACAGGTCACTGGTGTCGGGAAGTATCTGAGTAAGTGATACTCTTGGTCACTCAGCAACACTCCTTTAAAGTCTCTGATTCGGGTACAGACTGGCCGTGTTTTTCCCAAAAACAAAATCTAAATATGTCTTATGTATTATAATAAAAAAATCTTGGGTTGAGACATGATCATCTCAGAGAGACACTTTGACGTCACACGAGACTAGACATTACAACCTTAGGAAGCAAGACCCGTGCCTTGTCTCGTGGTGAGACAAAAGGACAGCTGCTGTACAGGCTTTTAAATGATCGACGCGCAGTGCTTCAAGCAGAACACGCAGCATGCGTTCAGACCACATCCCCCCCCCCCCCCCCCCCTTCCCCTTTCACAATGCGAGCAGCAGAGATGCGAAGTGGCTGGTGGGCAAGCGAAGTGAGGACAGCTGCTGTACAGGCTTTTAAATGATCGACGCGCAGAGCGACAAGCAGAACACGCAGCTCAGCAGCAGGAGCAGCAAGGCAGCAGCTGATCCGTCCGCATCTCCTTAGGCGTGCGTTCAGCCTCCTCTTCACAACACGAGCGTCAGAGACGCAAAGTGGCTGGCGCATAGCACGCCCTGGGGTGGGGAGAGGGGGTGGTCAAGCGAAGTGAGCAGTGGGCAAAGCCTCCTAGTTGTTATTAAAAAAAATAATTTTATGTAAAACAAAAATAAAAAATGCCCAAAAAACTAGAACCTAATTACAATGATAAAATAGAAACTAGCTTTTGTAATTTTAATTTAGATTTTCACCACACTAATCTTTATGCATAATGTACAGTACATGAGAGTATCCAGTTGATTTTATATTTATTAAATATTATTTAAAACAGTGCAGTCGTAATGTTAGTTTAGACGCGGGCATTGTATCCCTCACTTCAGGAGTCTGAATTTGTGGACTTTGCTGGTCATTTCATTCATCAGTCAGCTTTCCTTTCTAGAACTGAAAGCAAATACAAAAGCCTCATCATTTGTCAATAACTTATTCTATGGATTTCATTGGCCATAACAGGCAGTCAGTCACAGATACTCCAATGTCCGCACTTTAATTAAAACTTGCTGCATGTTAATTTAGACAATACAGCTAAATTGTTTGAAAATGAGATCCGCGGAGGATCTTTCAAGCATGAATACTCACCACCATACTTCAAACTTAATTAGTATTTAAGGCTGGAAAAAAATGTTATCGTTAACCTCCAAAGAAGGCAGGAATTTCAGAAATTTCACTCTTCACACAGATATTGGTTTTTTATGGATGGTACATTTGCAGTGGCAGATTAAGCAGATAAAGCACATGCATATCATGCAATCAGTGTTATCAGCCAAGCTGATATTATATGTATACATTTGATTTTACTAAGGTAATTAGTACTGTACTTATGTTTCAACATGGGTGTTGCGGTGTCGCAGAGTACATTCCTGTCACACCATCGTGATGAACCTCTCTATGTTAAATAGTTCATTGATAGCAAAAGGATGAACTGCAATAATCTTAATATGTAGTATTTAGAATGCTATATGTGTCATGCTGTGCCCAAGAGCTCATTAGCACTCCATTCTGCTCAGGGTTTATTTTGACAAGTGTAATGCATCAGATCTGCTCTATAGTGTATAGGTGGTAAACCTGTTTGCAGTATTTTTCTTTATCTCACATTGTGGTGTTTAAGCATTCCACATACCTACCTGGATAGGCTGCTTCAAATTAGGACCCAAGTGCTGTAATGCAGCAGGTGACATTTCAGCACCACACCAGTTCCGATCCCCAACACGACTGACTCTTCCAAGAATGAGACTCCCGTGGGCTTTCTCCCATCCCCTTCATAATGTGAGCATCCTTACTGTAGGTAGCTGCAGCAGAGCTACTCCCATGGAGAGCAGAAAGGATTCTTATTTGTCTGCCTTTTCAGAGCTGTATGAAGTTTTTATGGTGGCCAGAATGCCACCAACCCCCAATATCTCTGCAAAAGGACAAATGCCCAAGTCTTTAGAGTCCTGGAGCTTCCTGATTTGCTATATGTTTGTGAGACATCCAATGACCTGAGACGAAGACTGGACTCCTTTGGTACTGTGTCTCTTCAGAGAATCCTTGTATATCACTGATTCTACTTTGTGTCTGACAAGCGGTTGCTTATGAAGTCCTGAATGAGGTACATTACCTGCATTATGAAGGGGCGTCAGTTATGGAAATATGACCAAGTGGTGCTATTCTCTGATGGAGATCTGGCTTGCAGGATCCTCATTGCTGAGGACCCGAGTGGCTGGACTAGGCCAAGGAGTCGCCCACGTAACAGGTGGCAGGTAGATTGTCATTTCCGGAGGGTGGGGCCTGTCTGTTATATTTGCCAACCGAGATCCCGAGCTGTTGCATCATGTGGAACATGCAGCAACACACTGCACCAGTGTATGCTCCCCAAACTGATGTGACCTGTGGTGTTTAACATACGGTTCATCAATGGTAACACACCAGAACTGTCTGATTCATTGCAGACTGCAATTTCGATATGGCATCCAAAGTGGGGAAAAAAAACATAACAAAACTTGTGGAGTTTGTATTTGTAAATGAGGTGACTCTATCTGAGTATGTACGTTGCAATGGTATGGAGGTGTGGTTTGAATAATTAGATCTGAAATAAACAGGAAACAAATAGCCATTGAATGGCCACTGTTAACAAGATCTGCATTTATCCTATTTATTGTTCCTTATGTGGAAGAAAAAAAAGCCACAATAATTTAATAAAAGGATGTCTTTATTAGCATTAATACCGATCTAGAACTTTAAAATTACAAATCCTCATAGCAGAATGCACACTCTATAAACCTTGAAAATCATCCCACCTTTTCGTAGCTATACCCTAAATCAACCCTGATTCTCTTTTGAAAAGAACATCAACATCTGAATCTCCTGCTCCATGTGCTATATTTTGCATACAGTCATAGCTGTAATATTGTGGGAAACATCTGAAATGTATGTACAACACTGGGAAACAACAACAGCACACATTCCTCCTTGAGAGGATAGTATTATGTCCAAAGCCAAGCAATTTTGAAGAACAGCAGTTCTAATGGCTACTTGTTCAGTAGTAAGTTCTTGTAGTGAATGGGCAGTTAAATTAGCTTACTGCTTTCTATGTATAAGAAAGATTAGCGAGTGCAGGACTAAAACACCAAAATAAGAAAAACATAATGCAGCAACAGTCTCTCCTTTTATAAGGGCTCTCCTGGACCATGAAAGCTGTTCGGGAAATGTTTCATGAACATTGAAGTTCCATTGAGGACCACTAGTGCTTTAGGAAGATGCAGAACAGGCTTTGGATTAATTCTCCAGCTTTGATCAAATTTGGCAGGATAACACAATGAGTGTGTTCATGCTTATCTGGGTAGAAAATATGTGAGAGGTCTTTTTTTTGTGACTATAGGAACTTATAAAATGAAGGATATCAGTGAAATTCAGGAACATAAGTGCAAAGTATAATTTTACTAATATTAAATTATACAACAAACAATGAGGGATGAGACAAAGAGCGGTTCAAACCTTCTATAATGAATGAAAACTTTGGACGGCGTTTTCCCTTGCCCGGACACGGGTCACCGGGGCCCCCACCTGGAGCCAGGCCTGGAGGTGGGGCTCGATGGTGAGCACCTGGTGGCCGGGCCTGCACCCATGGGGCTCGGCCGGGCACAGCCCGAAGAGGCAACGTGGGCCCCCCTTCCCTTGGGCTCACCACCTATGAGATGGGCCAAGGAGGTCGGGTGCAGTGTGAGTTGGGTGGTGGCCGAAGGAGGGGACCTTGGTGGTCCGATCCTCGGCTACAGAAGCTGGCTCTTGGGACATGGAATGTCACCTCTCTGAAGGGGAAAGAGCCTGAGCTAGTGCGCGAGGTTGAGAGGGTCTGGCTAGATATAGTCGGACTCACCTCGACGCACAGCTTGGACTCTGGAACCAATCTCCTTGAGAGGGGCTGGACTCTCTACCACTCTGGAGTTGCCCCCGGTGAGAGGCGCAGAGCGGGTGTGGGTATACTTATTGCCCCCCGACTTGGAGCCTGTTCATTGGGGTTTACCCCGGTAGACGAGAGGGTAGCCTCCCTTTGCCTTCGGGTGGGGGGACGGGTCCTAACTGTTGTTTGTGCGTATGCACCAAACAGCAGTTCGGAGTACCCACCCTTTTTGGAGTCCCTGGAGGGGGTGCTAGAGGGCATACCTTCTGGGGACTCCCTCGTTCTGCTGGGGAGTTCAATGCTCACGTGGGCAATGACAGTGAGACCTGGAAGGGCGTGATTGGAAGGAATGGCCCCCCCGATCTGAACCCGAGCGGTGTTTTGTTATTGGACTTCTGTGCTCGTCACGGATTGTCCATAATGAACACCATGTTCAAGCATAGGGGTGTTCATATGTGCACCTGGCACCAGGACACCCTAGGCCTCAGTTCGATGATCGACTTTGTGGTCGTGTCATCGGACTTGCAGCCACATGTCTCGGACACTCGGGTGAAGAGAGGGGTGGAGCTCTCAACTGATCACCACCTGGTGGTGAGTTGGCTTCCATGGTGGGGGAGGATGCCGGTCAGGCCTGGTAGGCCCAAACGTGTTGTGAGGGTCTGCTGGGAACGTCTGGCAGAGCCCCCTGTCAGAAGTAGCTTCAAATTCCACCTCCGGCAGAACTTGGACCACATACCGTGGGAGGTGGGGGACATTGAGTCCGAATGGGCCATGTTCCGTGCCTCTATTGTTGAGGCAGCTGACCAGAGCTGTGGCCGTAAGGTGGTCGGTGCCTGTTGTGGCGGCAATCCCCGAACCCGTTGGTGGACACTGGCGGTTAGGGATGCCGTCAAGCTGAAGAAGGAGTCCTACAGGACCCTTTTGTCCTGTGGGACTCTGGAGGCAGCTGATAGGTACCGGCAGGCCAAGCGGAATGCGGCTTTGGTGGTTGCTGAGGCAAAATCTCGGGCGTGGGAGGAGTTTGGGGAGGCCATGGAGAACGACTTTTGGATGGCTTCGAGGAGATTCTGGTCCACCGTCCGGTGTCTCAGGAGGGGGAAGCAGTGCAGTGTCAACACTGTATATGGTGGGGATGGTGCACTGCTGACCTCGACTCAGGACATTGTGGGTCGGTGGGGGGAGTACTTCGAAGACCTCTTCAATCCCACTAACATGCCTTCCAATGAGGAAGCAGAGCCTGAGGAGTCGGAGGTGGGCTCCCCCATCTCTGGGACTGAGGTCACCGAGGTGGTCAAAAAATTCCTTGGTGGCAGGGCCTCGGGGGTGGATGAGATACGCCCGAAGTTCCTCAAGGCTCTGGATGTTGTAGGACTGTCTTGGTTGACACGTCTCTACAACATTGCATGGACATCAGGGACAGTGCCTCTGGATTGGCAGACCGGGGTGGTGGTCCCCCTCTTTAAGAAGGGGGACCGGAGGGTGTGTTCCAACTACAGAGGGATCACACTCCTCAGCCTCCCTGGAAAAGTCTATTCGGGGGTCCTGGAGAGGAGGGTCCGTCGGATAGTCGAGCCTCGGATTCAGGAGGAACAGTGTGGTTTTCGTCCTGGTCGCGGAACAGTGGACCAGCTCTACACCCTTAGCAGGGTCCTGGAGTGTGCATGGGAGTTTGCCCAACCAGTCTACATGTGTTTTGTGGACTTGGAAAAGGCATTCGACCGTGTCCCTCGGGGAATTCTGTGGGGGGTACTCCGAGAGTATGGGGTACTGGACCCCCTGATAAGGGCTGTTCGGTCCCTGTACGATCGGTGCCAGAGCTTGGTCCGCATTGCCGGCAGTAAGTCGAACCCGTTTCCAGTGAGAGTTGGACTCCGACAGGGCTGCACTTTGTCACCAATTCTGTTCATAACTTTTATGGACAGAATTTCTAGGCGCAGCCAGGGTGTTGAGTGGGTCCGGTTTGGTGGACTCAGGATTGGGTCACTGCTTTTTGCAGATGATGTTGTCCTGTTTGCTTCATCAGGCCGTGATGTTCAGCTCTCTCTGGATTGGTTTGCAGCCGAGTGTGAAGCGGCTGGGATGGGAATCAGCACCTCCAAATCCGAGACCATGGTCCTCAGCTGGAAAAGGGTGGAGTGCCCTCTCAGGGTTGGTGGCGAGATCCTGCCCCAAGTGGAGGAGTTCAAGTATCTCGGGGTCTTGTTCACGAGTGAGGGAAGAATGGAGCATGAGATCAACAGGCGGATCGGTGCGGCATCTGCAGTAATGCGGGCTCTGCATCGGTCTGTCGTGGTGAAAAAGGAGCTGAGCCGCAAGGCAGCGGGTATTTTGATATATATCAAAATATATCGCGTCATCACGCCTCCCATGTAAGCACGTGAACTGACCCGCTGCCGTTTGCAATGCCATATTCGCGAGATACAAGTTTAATGAGAAGACACGAGGTATAAACGACAGTTTGGATCACTTTGTGACAGAGTTAAAATTGCTGTAGCAAGAAACTTTTAACTGCCGGGTCTTAGCTAACATTAAATAAACCCGTGGACATCGCAACATCACACAAGAGAGCGGCTCACGTGAAGTGACTGAACGCAGCAGGAGTGATCACTTCAAAGAATCAAACCTGTTCAAAAACCATATTTCACAATTGATAAGGTACGAAAACAATATGAAACCGATTGTGGATTTGCGTACAGCCACTGAAACTTTGTGACGGCACGAGACTCCAGGTCATGTGACTGCAAAAGAACCTCATTCAGGCATCTATTTTTACTGGCGGTGGCTCAGGGGAGAGAGTTTTTATTCCTCGCATCCCCGTTATACCCTCTGATCTCCCATTTCAATTCAAACGCCTCCAATTTCCACTAAGGCTCTGCTTCGCAATGACAATTAATAAGTCTCAGGGACAGACCCTACAAAAGGTTGACATTGATTTGATATATATATATATATATATATATATATATATATATATATATATATATATATATACAGTATATATATATGTCAATGTATGTATGTATGTATATATGTATGTCTAGATGTATGTAGATATGTATATATATGTGTATATATGTGTAGATATGTATATATATATATATATATATATATATGTGTACAGTAATCCCTCCTCCATCACGGGGGTTGCGTTCCAGAGCCACCCGCGAAATAAGAAAATCCGCGAAGTAGAAACCATATGTTTATATGGTTATTTTTATATTGTCATGCTTGGGTCACAGATTTGCGCAGAAACACAGGAGGTTGTAGAGAGACAGGAACGTTATTCAAACACTGCAAACAAACATTTGTCTCTTTTTCAAAAGTTTAAACTGTGCTCCATGACAAGACAGAGATGACAGTTCTGTCTCACAATTAAAAGAATGCAAACATATCTTCCTCTTCAAAGGAGTGCGTGTCAGGAGCACAGAATGTCACATAGATAGAGAAAACAATCTCTAGCAAACAAATCAATAGGGCTGTTTGGCTTTTAAGTATGCGAAGCACCGCGGCACAAAGCTGTTGAAGGCGGCAGCTCACACCCCCTCCGTCAGGAGCAGGGAGAGAGAGAGAGACAGAGTTTGTTTTTCAGTCAAAAATCAATACGTGCCCTTCGAGCTTTTAAGTATGCGAAGCACCGTGCAGCATGTCGTTTCAGGAAGCAGCTGCACAAAAGATAGTAACGTGAAGATAATCTTTCAGCATTTTTAGACGAGCGTCCGTATTGTCTAGGTGTGCGAACAGCCCCCCTGCTCAATCCCCATACGTCAGGATCAGAGAAAGTCAGCGCAAGAGAGAGAGAATAGTAAGTAATCTAGCTTCTCAGCCATCTGCCAATAGCGTCCCTTGTATGAAATCAACTGGGCAAACCAACTGAGGAAGCATGTACCAGAAATTAAAAGACCCATTGTCCGCAGAAATCCGCGAACCAGCAAAAAATCCGCAATATATATTTAAATATGCTTACATATAAAATCCGCGATGGAGTGAAGCCGCGAAAGGCGAAGCGCGATATAGCGAGGGATCACTGTTTATATATGTAGATATGTATATATATATGTGTGTATATATATGTAGATATGTAAATATATATATATATATGTATGTGTATATGTATATATGTATATGTGTGTATATGTATGTGTATATGTATATATGTATATGTGTGTATATGTATGTGTATGTATGTGTATATGTATATATGTATATGTGTGTATATGTATGTGTATATATATATATATATATGTGTGATATGTGTATATATATTTATATGTATATATATGTAGATGTGTATATGTATATATATATATATATGTATATATGTGTATATGTACATATGTATATATATGTATATATGTGTTTATGTGTGTGTGTGTGTATATTATATATATATATATATATATATATATGACAGCAACACTCATGACAGTGACAACACAATTACATATACATATATGTAGATATGTATATATATATATATATATATATATGTGTCAATGAATTTTTGTATGTATGTCTAGATATATATATATATATATATGTAGATGTGTATATATATGTAGATATGTGTATATATGTAGATATGTAAATATGTATGTATATATATGTGTCTGTGTGTATATATATATATATATATATATATATATATATATATATATATATATAATATGTGTGTGTGTATGTATGTATGTATGTATGTGTGTATATATATATCTATGTATGTGTATCTATGTATGTGTATATGTATATGTGTGCGTGTATGTATGTGTATATATATGTTGAGATATATATATATATGTGGATGTGTATATGTATATATATATGTAGATATGTGTATATGTAGATATGTATATATGTATATATATGTTTATGTGTGTATATGTATGTGTATATATATATGTGTGATATGTGTATATATATTTATATGTATATATATATGTAGATGTGTATATGTATATATATATATGTATATATGTGTATATGTACATATGTATATATATGTATATATGTGTGTGTGTGTGTATAGCAACAGTCATAACAATGACAACACAATTACATTGACAATCATGTTACGTTATTTATGTTTGCTTTTCTTTTTCATAACCTCTTTAACACACTACTTCTTCGCTGCAAAGCGCGGGTATTTTGCTAGTATATATATATATATATATATATATATATATATATATATATATATATATACAGTTAGGTCCATAAATATTTGGACAGAGACAACTTTTTTCTAATTTTGGTTCTGTACATTACCACAATGAATTTTAAATTAAACAACTCAGATGCAGTTGAAGTGCAGACTTTCAGCTTTAATTCAGTGGGGTGAACAAAACAATTGCATAAAAATGTGAGGCAACTAAAGCATTTTTTAACACAATCCCTTCATTTCAGGGGCTCAAAAGTAATTGGACAATTGACTCAAAGGCTATTTCATGGGCAGGTGTGGGCAAGTCCGTCATTATGTCATTATCAATTAAGCAGATAAAAGGCCTGGAATTGATCTGAGGTGTGGTGCTTGCATGTGGAAGATTTTGCTGTGAACAGACAACATGTGATCAAAGGAGCTCTCCATGCAGGTGAAAGAAGCCATCCTTAAGCTGCGAAAACAGAAAAAAACCCATCCGAGAAATTGCTACAATATTACGAGTGGCAAAATCTACAGTTTGGTACATCCTGAGAAAGAAAGCAAGCACTGGTGAACTCAGCAACGCAAAAAGACCTGGACATCCATGGAAGACAATAGTGGTGGATGATCGCAGAATCATTTCCATGGTGAAGAGAAACCCCTTCACAACAGTCAACCGAATGAAGAACACTCTCCAGGGGGTAGGCGTATCGATATCCAAGTCTACCATAAAGAGAAGACTGCATGAAAGTAAATACAGAGGGTGCACTGTAAGGTGCAAGCCGCTCATAATCCTCAAGAATAGAAAGGCTAGAATGGACTTAAAAAAAAAGCCAGCACAGTTCTGGAAAACATTCTTTGGACAGATGAAACCAAGATCAACCTCTACCAGAATGATGGCAAGAAAAATTTACGGAGAAGGCGTGGAACAACTCATTATCCAAAGCATACCACATCATCTGTAAAACACGGTGGAGGCAGTGTGATGGCTTGGGCATGCATGGCTGCCAGTGGCACTGGGACACTAGTGTTTATTGATGATATGACACAGGACAGAAGCAGCTGAGGTGTTCAGAGACATACTGTCTGCTCAAATCCAGCTAAATGCAGTCAAATTGACTGGGCGGCGTTTCATGATACAGATGGACAATGACCCAAAACATACAGCCAAAGCAACCCAGGAGTTTATTAAAGCAAAGAAGTGGAAAATTCTTGAATGGCCAAGTCAGTCACCTGATCTTAACCCAACTGAGCATGCATTTCACTTGTTGAAGACTAAACTTCGGACAGAAAGGCCCACAAACAAACAGCAACTGAAACACGCTGCAGTAAAGGCCTGGCAGAGCATTAAAAAGGAGGAAACCCAGCATCTGGTGATGTCCATGAGTTCAAGACTTCAGGCTGTTGTTGCCAGCAAAGGGTTTTCAACCAAGTATTAAAAATGAACATTTTATTTCCAGTTATTTAATTTGTCCAATTACTTTTGATCCCCTGAAATGAAGGGATTGTGTTACAAAAATGCTTTAGTTGCCTCACATTTTTATGCAATCGTTTCGTTCACCCCACTGAATTATAGCCGAAAGTCTGCACTTCAACTGCATCTGAGTTGTTTCATTTAAAATTCATTGTGGTAATGTACAGAACCAAAATTAGAAAAATGTTGTCTCTGTCCAAATATTTATGGACCTAACTGTATATGTATTCGAAATGTGCATCCACCTAATTTTGAGATGAGGATGTAAAATAAAAATTAAAAACTGACCAAAAGGCAAATGCCACTCAAACAAAAGCAGAACCACAAACTTGCACCCTAAGAAAATAAAAAAACAAGGGTGTTCATCATAAAGAAAACCCCTGAGAAGAAGAGTATGGTGCAGCCTGGGAATTTGAAGGCAATAATCCAGAAGACAGAAAAAAACACTTGGTGAAGTACATCTTGCTTTAGAGAAATGGACACTTATAAGGACTTTTATTAATATGAAAGGTGAGACTTCAGAAGCACCAGTGCAGTGTCATTTGATGAAATTTGATTTAGGTTCATAGTAAAGTGTGTTGGCGCAGTGGTAGCACTGCTGCCTCGCAGTTAGGAGACCTGGGTTCGCTTCCTGGGTCCTCCCTGCGTGGAGTTTGCACGTTCTCCCCGTGTCTTCATGGGTTTCCTCCAGGTACTCCAGTTTCCTCCCACAGTCCAAAGACATGCAGGTTAGGTGCATTGGTGATCCTAAATTGTCCCTAGTGTGTGCTTGGTGTGTGTGTGTGTGTGTGTATGTATATGTGGGCGTGCCCTGTAGTGGGCTGGTGTCCTGCCCGGGGTTTGTTTCCTGCCTTGCGCCCTGTGTTGGCAGGAATTGGCTCCAGCAGACCCCCGTGACCCTGTAGTTAGAATATAACAGGTTGGATAATGGATGGATAAAGTGTGTTGTCTTGCAGGAAAGCCATCCTGCGCAAGTGACAGTTGCACTTTCCTCATCACAAAATAGAAACAAACAGTTGAAAAAGTGTCAGAAAAACAATAAACAGAAAATGATAATATTGTAAATCTCAGATATTCTTAGAAGTAAATTACACAGAAAGGGTGTCATGAACATGGGATATCGGAACTAAATGAAACTTCAGCAATGGATTCTGCTGCAAAAGATATGAAATTATACATGGACGTGGCTCTGGCTAATTCATTTTGGGGTGCCCTCATCCCTTCTTCAGGTCATGTAGAAATATTATAAATAATGTAATGTATCTCAGTAAAAACATTCTGCTTTGGAAACTGTCATTCCCCATTCCATATAGTAGTGTTATTCCCTTTAATAAAAACTAAAATGAAACATTTCATTAACAAAAAATAATAATTTTGTTAACTAAAACTAAAGTAAAAATGAAAAAGTCATTAAACTAGAACAAAAATGAGAAAAAATCTAAACTAATGTTTATAATTTTGAATTTGATCTTTTTCTTTGTGTATAATGTACATGCGAGCATGCAGCTGCTAGTATATTTATTAAATATTACATAAAATTGCACAGTCATAATATGAGTTTAGAGAGGTGGATTGACTTTTGTGATATGCAAGTATCCCATGCTGCTGGTGTTGGAGCCTGTAGATTTCATTGGCCATAATTATCCATTAGTCTCAGACGTCACTTGGGAGCTCATGAGCATTCTTTATTCTGAAGAACAAAATCCCTCTCAGGGTTAATGTAACAATAGTAATGTGTCAGATCTTTCTATTATATTAAAAAGGGTTTCTGTCGTGTCCGCATTAATAATAATAATAATAATAAAAGTATTAATAATAATAATAATATTACTCCTACTGCTCACATCTTCTCTCGATACAGTCGGTTGTAATGACAAGGCAGAAAAGCAAATTATCTATTCAAGAACGTTGACTTTTAGATCATGATAGAAAAAGAACAGCAAGAGCTGATAATTTATGTTGAAAAAAAGAAAATTCACAAAATAGAGCTACATATAATAAAAATCAAGAGCAAAAAATATCGTCTAATAAACGAAAAAGAAAAAAATATCCAGAACATTAAGTGAACAGAAATGCAAAAAAGGAACGTTTATAAAATGTAAGTTAGAGGATGAAGTAATTCATAATATTTATTTTGATGAGCCGTTAATGTAATTTAATTTTTTTACTTTTTATTGCATTTTATTACGCTTTACTTTTTTCTTCTATTTTTACTTTTTACTACGTTTTATTATTCATTGGTATTTAAAATAGACAATTGTAGTGAAATACTCAACTGATTTTGTATCTATAATAACTAAGGACCAAACCATCTACCTCCGACACCCCACATACTCTTCTATATACCATGTCTTTAAATACAATCGCATTCTCTAATTGGAGGAGCGGTCAGCGACAGGATAGTGGGCATCCTTCCCTGGGAGTTGGAGAGCGAAGCAAGCAGGAGGCAGAGGTCCCTTGTATATTGAAATAAACTCTGGCGATAGATTGGTCTGCAATGAACATTCTTTATCTAACATTGCCATGCTTAACCTAAATAACTAGAACTCTCTGATTCATTGCAGACTGTAATATTGTTATATCATGAAAAAAAAAATTTGAATCTCTAAATAAAGTGATGCAATCAAAGTGTTGAAGTGGCACAGAGATCTAGCTGGGATTTTTAGATCTGAACTAAACCGCAATTGAATAGTCATTCAGTGGTCAATGTCCTTGAAATGTAAGTCTGCAAAAGGATTGAAGATAAATAGGAAGAAGACAGAATATATGAGGTTTAATTATGATCAGGTTTCAGAAGAAAAGAGTGGATACATTTAAATATGCAGGATCAGTGGTAGCCTTAGATGTAAAATTACATCATAGAGTGCAGTGTGGATGGAACAATTAGAAGAAGGTATGAGCAGTATTGTATAATTGAAGAATTAAATTGAAGGTTAAAGGTAAGGTTTTTAAGGCAATCGTAAGACCAGCAATGATGTATGAAGCGTAGATATGGGCAGTAAAGAGATAGCAGGAGAAGTTAGATGTGGCAGAAATAAGAAGGTTACAAAAAAGTTTCAAAAAAGGACAGAATAAGACATTAGACAATCAAAGTTACAGCAAAAGTGAGAGAGATATCTAAGAAAGTACTGGAAACTAGATTGAAGTAGTATGGACATTTGATGAAGAGAAACAATGAATATGTGGGCAAAAGAGTGATTGGAATGGAAGTACAGAGGAAGAGAACATGGGGAAAGCCAAAGTGGAGGTGAATGGATAAAGTAAAGGACGATCTAAAGGAAAAGTATCTGACTGGGGAGGAGGTGCAAGACTGAGCTATATGGAGAAGGTTGATCAAGAACATCGACCCCACATAGAAGTGGAAAAAGATGAAGAGGATAAAGAAGCAATTGTAATTAAGTTAAGAAAAGGTACAAAGCCAAATCCCAGAAAAAAACAAACAGGTTAAAAGGCCAGAAAATCTAAAGGTCAGAGACCACAACACAGCAAAAATCGAATCTCATTCTCACAAACACACACACACAAGACTTATGCCACTCCTTCAGTGATGTAAAGAGAGTTACAGCACCTTAGGCTAATTGTCCAATTAAATAAAAATTTTCCAACTTTCCATGATAAGATCAATGCAGTTTGTTGTGTACAAAAAAATCTTTGCGTGTTTCTGGGTTGCTTGTGCAGGCCCTGTTATTGCCATACCTCTGCTCATGAGTATGCCTGTACAGCCTAAACTTTTCAGTTTCACCTTGGGGCTTGAATGTAGTAGCATTTTTAAATGACTCATTAATTAATTCATTTGTGACACGATGTAAAGTGTATATGCTTATTTGTTTATTTTGCTATTAAGGAGTACTTGTCATCATTATAAATCACTGTTTATTTACGTATGTACAATTTGATTAGGAATTTTTCCCATTTCTGCTTTAGTGGCTGAATATTTGATGCTGAGATATATATTAATACTGTTCTGTGGTGTTGTATGATGATATGACTTTTTTTCACATGACATTTTATCATCACTGGTACTGGTAACATTATACATTGTGAAACACACCTCGAATATGGACAAATATGAAGTACACTATCCACACAGTCATGGTTTTTTTAACATTTAAGCTCTAATTACACTTCCCTCTCAGACCATGCTCTGCCAGGTTAAAATGAAATAAAGTGCATGGTATCCAATAAATGAGCTTTTACTAGACAGAGCTCCTGACCAATGAATGAGTGGGGAGGCAGGTCTTAAATGTAAACGGTATGGATGCTAGAGGGCACTGTTGCCCCGTGAAACCCAACAGACAGATGCTCTGGACACAATTGTAAAAGCACTAAGAAGATTTTTAATCTTTCCTTCAGCAATAGTGCCTTCAAAACTCCACATCTACCAACCACACCACAAATCAATGCAATTCATTTCCTCCTCTCCTCCCAGCAAGCTGTGTTATACTCCTTCCCAACTCTGGCTGTCTTGCTGAGGCTCCACTTGTCCTTTATATAGTCCTTGGCCCGGAAGTGCTTCTGTCCTTCCGTCCATGTGATTCATCAGCACTTCTGGGTCAGATGGAGACTTTTATTTTCTTCAGCCCGGAAGTACTTCTGTCCTTCCGTCCCCATGACTTGGGAGTACTTCCGGGCTATATGGGAAACAAAATCCCTGTGTCTCCCTGCAGCGTCCCCTGGCGGCACCCATGGTACCCAGCAGGGCTGTGAAGCTGAACTCCATCATCCATAGTGCCCTGCGGGAATCCGGGGCACCGCTATGCTGCAGGGAAGTTGCCATCTAGCGTCCTGGGTGTGTCGGCCAGGTTGAGCTGCTGGCTGTCCATCACAATGGTCATTTTATTTTAGCATTTGTATGGATTATGTGATAAAAGTAAAGAAATATTTTTTAATGGAAGTTTTGATGTTTGTTCAGCACTGGTCCCTATTGAAGACTATTGTGCAAGAAACTTTGTTATCTCCACTCTCCATGAAAACATGAGATTAAAAATTTTTCCCACCCATCAATGCAAACAAGATGGGGTAAATAACAAATAAAAAATGTATTATTTTTGAGTGGATTATTCCTTTAATGAGCATTTTGACTGATAAAGAGGTGTGCCTATGTTAACAATTAATTAATGAATGTGTTATTTGTTAAAAACAATACATTTCAGTGTTTCAGACTAAAATATTTTTACTAATAGTGTACATTATAGTGGTATCAACTGAAACATCCCATGACCCTGTGTTAGGATATACAGTAGCGGGTTGGATAATTACTGACTGACTGACTATAGGATGTTGCTTTTAAGCTTGTTGTGAGAAGTTGCACATAATACAGTACAATAAATTTTACACTGCACTTACACTTTCATTTTTATGGTTCTGTTCTTTTCTTTCATTATATTATCCTCACATTATTTATTTATTTTGTTACATTTTCATTTTCTTTACTGTGTATCATTTATAAAAATCTATATCTTCCTAGTAAATATTAGATCTACACCTTTTCCTTTATACATTGGTCACCATGCACTTTTGTCAGTGTTCTTTTGTTGTCCCACTATAGTAGGCATTAAAACAACCTGGAGCTACTTGTTAAAAATCTTGCCCATCCACTATCAAACACCTGAACACAACTGAAGCAATTAACTACACAAATAACACAGAAGACAGAGTTGGGGGAGTCGGGGGGGTGTTCAAGGAAACAAAAAAATACTATTAACAATTATAAACCAATTGGTAAACATAAATCCAGAATGGGACATCTTAAGAAAAGGAAAAGAGACAAAAAAGCCTCAATGCAAGACCCACATAAAATAACAACACAAAAGACAAAAAGTCAGTAAATTTTACTGTAATGTTACAAAATATTTCTTCCCACTGATAACAACTGATATTATGAAATAAAATATCCTAAAAAATATAAACATATGACTGTATGATATGACTTGGGTTGTGCACAAAAAAAACAATCTGTATTAATAAAGGATTTATTAACAGAAAAACAGGAGACTACAAGGAAAAGCCCAAAATAGCAAAAACAAGCAAAACGATATTACCTAAAAGGCAGTCCTAAATCAAACAAGTCCAAATCCACAATCCAAAAAAGAAAACCAGGGACAGTAGCCAAAAAAAAATCAAGAAAACTAGAAAATCCAAAGAAAATAGCAATATGCACAAAATCCTTCACAATGTTCCCCTACTTGTGAGCATTTTCTACTCTGATTAAACTGGCTCAGGAGTGGTGACATCAGGATGATCCCAACTCCTGGGACTTCACCCACAAAGCATAAAGAATACAAGGGCACTTAAATAAACAGTACTGTTTTGTCATATAGAATCCTTTGTGACCCTATTTTCCCCTTTGTACTATTTATTGTGTAGACCTTAGCAAAATGTTTCAAATCCTATACTTTTAGCCTTCATATGTTACGCTATCTTTTAAACTTATACTTATCTTTTATACTTATAATAATATAAGCAAAATAATATAAGTGTGACAAAAATTCCCTTACGGCTTAAACAGCAGGAATGAAAGACTGAATTACAGGACGGACTGAAATAAAAGGACCACTTAAGATCGGTGTCCACTTTGAATGGACTGAGGAGGAATTAGCACTCATTGAATTTAGAACTGATTTTGCAATAATATTTCAATTAAGACTATTATTGATGTGAGTTCTTGGCTAAATAATGTTATCATAATTTACTCCTCAAGGTATGAATGCCAGAAAAACAGTATATTTTATGATTTCTAAATAAAAAAATCCCATTTCGTTATGTTTGTAATCTGATGAAAGAAAACCTTTATTAGTGTGTTAACAGCTGTAGTAAAGTAAGTGTAAAATCAAAATATATATGTAGAACTGTAGTTCTCGGAAAATACAGTTGCATTGACAGTCTCAGAATTTCTGTCCTATGCTCCCTCTCACAAATTAGGTGTTCTCTGCCAACAAAAAACTAACTTCTATTATTTTAGATTTTGAACAGAAGCAAAACTGACAAACAGCTAAGATTATAAGATTGTAAAGTGTGTTCTCTATTCCCCTCCTTTAAATCAAAATCCTTTGTTTTGTAAAATTGCAGTGTTTTATTACAGTTTTATAACTATAAATTTCCTTTAGAAGTTAAACATAGTAATAACTGTTTAATATGAATAATGCCATGGGTTGTCGTTGTTTTGCATGCGCATAACTACTGAAACTACATTTTTGTAGTTTGTATAATTAGGCTGTTCATATTTCTTCATAGCTTGTTAGTATTTCATTCTTGACCAGTTTTCCTGCACATAATAAAGTAGTGATTGAACATGTGTTGTCTTATCTGATCTTCACATAATTTACCAACATGAATTTATTTGTATGCTTTTTGATTTGAAGGTTTTGCTATCACTGACATCCAGAAGAAACAGGCAATGCTGAATGCATGTAAGTCCCATCCAGCAGGCAAGGCCAAAGGTATATTCACTTTCCAATCAAAGCCTTTCTAGCAATACCACAAGCACATTGGGATTGTGTTTAATATAATTGTTACTTCAGCCTTCACAGTACCTTGTAAATAATATTATTAATATATAATGGTACATTTTATCTGCCTTTGTCTCACAGATGATTGTTGTTGTTAGAGATATAGATGATACACTAGTCCTTATTAACAGAAGGTGTGTGTATGCATGTGTATGAATAACACTCAGTATGAAACTGCCATATACCTTGCACCTGTCAAATGTCGAGGTGGCAGGAGATCATTTGCCAACAGAAATCCATCTTTCAGCTGCCATATTATTTGTTTTATCTTAGACAAGAATTTATCTGGACTACAACTCACTTAGTAAAATTATTGATATTTATTTTTAGTGATGAAAAGCAAATATTTTACAACTAGCTGTGTAAGCCAGCACAGGGTACTAGAAACTATTGAAATCGTCAGAAAAAAAATTGAAATGTAGAGATGTCACGTAATTGAAAGGAACTACTCTGAGCATCTCTCTCCTAGGAGGTTTCTTTTTGCCGACGTGCTGGCCTCGCTTGTGTATTAGTGGCTAAGCGAGTTTATGTTTCCTCAGAGGTGGAACCCTTACCCCGACTCCACCTCTCACTTCCGGGCCAGAGTGACAGACACACACATTTCCACGATGTTTATATATAAGATATACAAATTTAGTCTTCTTATAACACAAATAGGCCTAGTATACAAAAAATTAAGGCATAATACAGCTCAAAAATAGGTTGCCTAAAATAAAAAATAGCATAGTGTACTAAAAAAACAATGTTAAAATAAGGACCTACTTAAAATAGATATTTTTAAAAAATATAAGAAATTTGCAAAAATAGCCTAATATAAACTGCTCAAAAAATTAAAGGAGCAGTTTGAAAACACATCAAATCACAATGGGAAAAAAATCATGCTGGATATCTGTACTGATATGGACTGAGTAATGCGTTAGAAATGAAAGGATGCCACATTGTTTGATGGAGATGGAAATGATCAACCTAGAGAGGGCTGAATTCAAAGACACCCCGAAAATCAAAGTGAAAAAATGATGCAACAGGCTAGTCCATTTTGCTGAAATTTCACTGCAGCAACTCAAAATTGCACTCAGTAGTTTGTATGTCCCCCCTCGTGCTTGTATGTATGCTTGACAATGTCGGGGCATGCTCCTAATGAGATGACAGATGGAGTCCTGGGGGATCTCCTCCCAGATCTGGACCAGGGCATCACTGAGCTCCTGAACAGTCTGAGGTGCAACCTGGCGGTGTTGGATGGAATGAAACAATGTCCCAGAGGTGTTCTATTGGATTTAGGTTAGGCGAGAGTGGGGGCCAGTCAATGGTATCAATTACTTCATCCTCCAGGAACTGCCTATATACTTTTGCCACATGAGGCCGGGCATAGTCCAGTACCAGGAGGAACCCAGGACCCACTGCACCAGCATAGGGTCTGACAATGGGTACAAGGATTTCATCCCAATACCTAATGGCAGTCAAGGTGCCGTTGTCTAGCCTGTAGCAGTCTGTGCGTCCTCTTATGGATATGCCTCCCCAAACCATCACTGACCCACCACTAAAACCGGTCATGCTGAACGATGTTATGGCTTTTCCAGACCCTTTCACATCTGTCACATATGCCCAGGGTGAACCTGCTCTCATCTGTGAAAAGCACAGGGCACCAGTGTTGGACCAGCCAATTCTGGTATTCTATGGCAAATGCCAATCGAGCTCCATGGTGCTGGGCAGTTAGCACAGGGCCCACTAGAGGAATTCGGGCCCTCATGCCACCCTCATAAAGTCTGTTTCTGATTGTTTTGTCAGGGTCATTAACACCAGTGCCCTACTGGAGGTTATTTTGTAGGGCTCTGGCAGTGCTCATCCTGTTCCTCCTTGCCCAAAGGAGCAGATACCAGTCCTGCTGATGGGTTAGGGACCTTCTAAGGCCCTGTCCAGCTCTTCTAGAGTAACTGCCTGTCTCCTGGAATTTCCTCCATGCCCTTGAGATTGTGCTGGGAGACACAGAAAACCTTCTGGCAATGTCATGTATTGATGTGCTATCCTGGAGAAGTTGTACTACCTGTGCAACCTCTTTAGGGTCCAGGTATCACTTCATGCTACCAGTTGTGACACTGACCGTAGCCAAATACAAAACTAGTGAAAAAACAGTCAGAAAAGATTAGCAGGGAAAAATGTAAGTGGCTTCCACCTGTTAAACCATTCCTGTTTTTGGAGTCGTCTCATTGTTGCCCCTTTACTGCACCTGTTGTTAATTTCATGAACACCAAAGCAGCTTGAACTGATTAACAACCCCCTCTGGTACTTAAATGAAAATGATCAATAACCCAGACATTTCACTGACTTGATGCTATACTCTGATTAAAAAGTGTTACTTTAATTTTTTGAGCAGTGTATAATAAAGTCTGCCCTGGATATGATGTTAAATTGCATTCAGCCCTACAAGTGCTCCAACTTGCAGTACTGGTGCATGCTCCCCAACGTGACTTGACTTGACTATAATAAAGTAACAAAATGTACATGCATACCTACACATTACAGATATTTAATCTTTATACAATGCAGTATATAAATAATAATAGTAGGAATAGTCCACCCTAAAAGAATAAGTGTGTGCATGTTTTGTCTGAGTGTCCATCCGGTTGCTATGTCCTTGTCATTCCAAAAGATGACACATCAGAAACATTTTAGTAATAAAATGCTTTCCAGTAGCAGGCTCATCACAAATAATGAAAAAATGAATCTAATGCCAAATTACATTTAACAGAGAAATATACTTTGCAAATGTTAATGCTAAGATTTACGTTGATCGCTTAGATTTCCACCCGTCTTAGACAAGTACCCACAACTAGTAATAATAATAAATTGTACAGTTTTATATGCATTTAAATATTGTCCAGTCTCTGTGTGATTA
This sequence comes from Erpetoichthys calabaricus, assembly GCF_900747795.2. Lineage (NCBI taxonomy): Eukaryota > Metazoa > Chordata > Cladistia > Polypteriformes > Polypteridae > Erpetoichthys > Erpetoichthys calabaricus. The sequence continues at coordinate 191,784,308 of NC_041395.2, forward strand.
CATTAGAACAATCAAAATGAGAATAGGCCATTCAGCCCAACAGAGCTCACTAGTCCTATCACTTAATTCTTTCAAAATCATATTAAGTCATGGTTTTGAAGGTCTCTGAAGTCCTACCTTCTGCCACACTACTTGACTACTTATTCCATATGTCTGTGGTTGTCTTTTTGAAGAAAAATGTCCTAATGTTTGTACAAAATTTACCCTTAACAAGTTTCCAACTGTGTTCCTGTGTTCTCAATATTTGACTTTCTTGGTGAGCTCCTCCTGCATCTTCTACATTATCATCATGTTGTTCTGAACTAATCTGTAATGTAAAAAGAGATATATAAAAAATTATATAATGTCACACGTGCATCAGAGTATCTCCTTCCAGGCTCATTCAAAGTAAGAGAATACTACTCCAGTCCACAAGGGGATGCTGTTGCTAATGGCTTCTTCTGTTTCTCTATAGACAGCTCAGAGAACCTGTCTAATGAGGGCAACTGACTCTACTCCTTCTGGCCAGGGGACTATAAAACTAAGGCCCTCCCAGAAGGTTGTGTCCCATTTTGGAATTGGGTCAACCACAGGATGGAGCTCTACCCCAAAAGGATTGTCTGCTCACATCAGCTAATCTACTTCTCTGAAGGCCTTTCTGTATTTGTTTATTTTTGTTTTGCCAGCACCATTATTGACAGGGGCGACCCTATTGGCACCCCAACATTTTCTGGACTTGTGTCATACCTTACTCAACCACAACAAGTACCAGAAGGTTAGTACTGTATCAACTAATTGATATATGTACAAAACATTCACTGGCAAGCACATTCTGATGTCTCTCACCCAGGGACCTAGAGACAGTTATTCATGGATTTATCATATCCATACTGGACTATTGTAATTCTCTGTACCTTGGGTTGCCATGACCTTACATATAACATTTACATCTTGTCCAAAATGCTGCAGCCAGGGCTTTAATAGGCTCAAAGAAAAAGGATAATATTTTCTCTGTGCTAGCCACACTATTTGAGTAAAATTTAGAATCCAGTTCAAAGTTTTATTATTTGTTTTTAAAGTCATACATGGTCTGACTCCACAGTACATCTCAGATCTTCAACAGTTTTATACTCCCCAGGTGTCTTAAGTTGTCAGACCAACAATTTCTCTTCTTACACATTTAAAGTGTAAAAGGTGGTCATGCTTTTTCTGTTGCTGCTTCCAGGCTGTGGGATGCAATTCCCCAACATGTAAGATTATCCCAATCTATGGACACTTTTAAATTTCATTTGAAGACTTACTTTTCGGGCGACACAGTGGCGCAGTGGGTAGCGCTGCTGCCTTGCAATTAGGAGACCTGGGTTCGCTTTACATGTTCTCCCCGTGTCTGCGTGGGTTTCCTCCCACAGTCCAAAGACATACAAGTTAGGTGCATTGGCGATTCTAAATTGTCCCTAGTGTGGGTGTGTGTGTGTGTGTGCGCGCCCTGCGGTGGGCTGGCACCCTGCCTGGGGTTTGTTTCCTGCCTTGCGCCCTGTGTAGGCTGGGATTGGCTACAGCAGACCCCCGTGACCCTGTAGTTCAGATATAGCAGGTTGGATAATGGATGGATGGACTTAATTTTTGGCTTTCGATTCTACCTAATTTTATATCTTGGATTAGCCTATCCATTTACTTCTGTAAGTGAGGAAGGCATGCCTACCACCTTTCATTCTCATCACATTCTACATGGGCACCACCAAGAGCATCCTGACCTAAACTGGAATGATATTTCCTGAAATATGCTTAATACATTTGTTTACATATCCATTATTGTGTTGAGTCTTAACAAAAAGGTAAATAATTATGTGTGTGTGTGTGTGTACCGGGTTGGACCACCTTTTGCCTTCATAATTCTTTTTGGCATATATTCAACAAGATGCTGGAAACATTCCTCAGGGATTTTGGTGCATATTGACATGATAGCATCATGCAGTTGCTGCAGATTTGTCAGCTGCACATCCATGATGTGAATCTCCCGTTCCACCACATCCCAAAGGTGCTCCATTGGATTGAGATCTGATGACTGTAGAGGCCATTTGAGCACAGTGAACTCATTGTCATGTTCAAGAAACCAGTTTAAGATGATATGAGCTTTGTGACATGGCATATTATCCTGCTGTAACTAGCCATCAGAAGATGGGAACACTGTGATCATAAATAGATGGACAAGGTCAAGCTGTGGCATTTAAATGCTCAAGTGGTACTAAGGGGCCCAGTTGGTACTAAGAGGCCCATAATTTTTCAAGAGAATATCTCCTGCACAATTACACCACCATCATCAGTCTGAACTGTTGATACAAGGTAGGATGAATGCATGTTTTCATGTTGTTGACATTATATTCTGACTCATCAGGCCAGGCAACATTTTTTCAGTGTTCTGTTGTCCAATTTTGGTAAGCCCATGCAAATTGTAGCCTCATTTGCCTGTTCTTAGCTGACAGGAGTGGCATCTTGTGTGGTCTCCTGCTACTGTAGCCCATCTACTTCAAGGTTCAACATGTTGTACATTCAGAGAAGTTCTTCTGCATATCTCAGTTGTAACAAGTGGTTATTTGAGTTACTGATGCCTTTCTATCAGCTCAAACCAGTCTAGCCTTTCTCCTCTGACCTCTGGCATCAACAAAGCATTTTTGCCCAGAGAACTGCCACTCTCTGAATGTATTCCCTTTTTTGGACCATTCACTGTAAACTATAGAAACGGTTGTGCGAGACAATCCCAGTAGAACAGTAGTTTCTGAAATACTCAAGCACACCCGTCTGGCACCAACAGCCATGCCACGATCAAAGACTCTTAAATCACCATTATCCCCCAGCTGATCTTCAGTTTGAAGTTCAGTAGGTTGTCTTGACAATGTCTAAATGTTTTGAGTTTCTGCCGTGTGATTGGCTGATTAGTATTTTCCATTAAGAAGCAATTGGACAGGTGTATCTAATAAAGTGGCAAGAGAGTGCATATATATATATATATATATATATATATATATATATATATATATATATATATTTGTGTGTGTGTATATTGTGTAGTTAACTAAAGGGTGGGTGTTCACAAAGCATTTCTTTGCATTTAATATAATTGATTCATTCAACTTGGGGGATGACTTTAATTAAATTTTAATATGTTAGATGTGCATCTCATCAGTAAATTTAACCTAAGCCCTGAATAATGAGACAGTTTAACAGTGGCAGGGCTACATTTGAAAATAACTAGTCCAGTTTTGTGTTTTATAATGGAGCTAATGGGTAAGAAAAGCTTTGGAAATTTACTGAATACACCCACTTTGAAGCAGCAAATGTTTCAAATTAAGAAAATGTGTCTTTTGCATTTCTGAGGCATGCTTGTGACAACAAAAGTTAACTAGAAAAGCAGTAATACCTCCTAACACTAATACTCTTTTCTTGAGACGAGAATATGTTTCTTGCTTGCTACTGTGCTTGCAGCAGCCATCATGGGTGGAGTTATGAGAATTCCCCCTCCCCAATATCTGTCTCAATGAAGCATACATACACAATATCAATCCAGTGCCAGCATGCAATATTTCTGCAAAATAATGAAATAGGTTCCTGTACAGTGGAAGAATGTAAGCATTATAAGTGAGACTTTTTCAGTTATTATTGTTTACAGAACAGAGGCAGCAATTCACTTCTGGGTCTTAACTTACAATGTCAATTTTGGCACTTGCTGATGATTTTCTGAGGTGAGTCAACACTCCTGACCTTGAAAAGTGTTGCAGAGAAAGATGAGTGGTGAAGTAAAGCATCCTGCTGGTCTCCTTTTAAAATGGCTAAATCTAATAACAGTGCTTTGCTTTTTGCATTTTTCCTTCTTAAAATAAAATGAATATGCTATTTTGCAATATGTGTGTAATCTGAACATGCGGATTATTATTATATAACATTCTTGGCTTGAAAAATTGACATATCTAGTACATTTTAAGGATATTCTTCAGAATGGGGCTCGTGTACCCATTAGCTTCATTATAAAATGCAAGAGCGGGCTAGTTATTTTTGAAATGTATTAAATATGCTTCACTTTATGAATGTAATTTCATGTGGCAAAAATAATTATTACATTGTTGTGAAGAATTAAATTTGACTTGAAAAATCCAAAGTTATCATTTCAGTTGCCATACAATTTTAAACAAATTCAGAACATTTGTTATACAGCAGTTATTCAAAATAACCAAAGAGGATTCATCCATCCATCCATTTTCCAACCTGCTGAATCCGAACACAGGGTCACGGGGGTCTGCTGGAGCCAATCCCAGCCAACACAGTGCACAAGGCAGGAACCAATCCTGGGCAGGGTGCCAGCCCACCACAGGACACACACAAACACACCCACACACCAAGCACACACTAGGGCCAATTTAGAATCGCCAATCCACCTAACCTGCATGTTTTTGGACTGTGGGAGGGAACCGGAGCACCCGGAGGAAACCCACGCAGACACAGGGAGAACATGCAAAGTCCACGCAGGGAGGACCCGGGAAGCGAACCCGGGTCTCCTAACTTGCCTTTTGTTATCCAGTTTATTATTTTTGCCTACAGCTATCAGAACTCTAGCAGTTAAAAAATTGATACATTCTCTACTACTGGAAATTACCTCTGGCAAGCTGGGGTATTAACTGTCATATTTTCCCTCTCTGACATATGGCTAGTAGTATTTTAGCTAAATCTACACTTGTATGACTTTTATTTTCCTTTTGCTTTCCAGCTGTCACGAGACCATACTATGACTTTCTGCTGCGCCAGAAGCATCCTGTCCTTTCTGCCACCCTGCCACAGCAGCAAGGAGTCATGTTGGCAGAGCCTAAACGCAAGCCTTCCACATTCTGGCAGAATATTGGGAAGTTGACACCTTTTAAGAAATGAAAATGTGAGAGTAACACATTTTCAGTTTAAATTGTTTTTTTATATATAAATGTTGTTCCTCCCTTGTAAAAGCTCCCTATATTATATGCTGGTTACAATCTGACTCATGTACTTGCTCAAGGACTTTATGTTTTTTGGAAGAAGATAAATGCACTAGTACTAATTTTCTCTACTCAAAACTTATGATTTTTTTTTTCTTTTTAGTTTTATTTAATGAACGTTTTCAATGGATGCCATTTAAAATCAGTGCCATTTACCTTATCTTTCAAAGTCAATAGTGTCTAAAATAATATTTCTGGAGTAAAAACATTTCTCTGTACTAATAATCAGTGTTTTGAATTTTTTTTTTGTTTTTTGCAGAATCCTTTGCCCTCATATTTGATCTCTGATCTTTATATTTAATATTGAGCACTGATCTCTTTAAAAACTTAATGAAGTTATGGATGTAGGATATTACTAGCATGAACACCATCAATATATTTAATGTACTTTTGCACATTTACTGGCTATCAATATGGCGTAGATGGCTGTAAAGCAAACTTTTATCAGTGCATGGCATTACAAATATAATATTGTAATGTACTTCATTACACAAATGCAGGTTATTCTGTTCTCGTCTTTGGTGTTTGAACCAGAAACTAAACAGCAGCCAAACTCTACTTCACAAAAGATTAATAGAGTCAGGAGATAGCGCTTTGCTCCAATTTTAATTCGATTTAATGAAGTTAGAGTTTGGCTGCTGTTTAGTTTCTGGTTCAAACACCAAAGACGAGAACAGAATAGTGAAAAGGCTTTGCTTCGATGGGACTAACACTGACTAATCGTGAAACATGCTGTCTAACTACTGACTTCCTGTAATTCTATTTCCGCTTCCTTACAACTATGTACATGAATATTCATAAGGTTATATTAATATTCATTTGAACATCAAACAGCTATTCTGAGAGGCAGAACACAGGTATTTCTTTATAATGAAGGCATGTTGTCATTAATTGAGATGGAAGAAGGCTATACATACTGCGATTCACTATTATGGAGATGCTATTGCCCTATTAGAAACACTATATCACCCTTAAGGAAAGAAATTTTGGTATCCTGCAAGTTGCTAAGCAGCTTTTCAGTAGGAGAAAATAACTTAACTCCATACATTTTATGAGAACCTTTATAACGTCATTATTGCAAGATGAAAAAAATCCAATTTTAAAAAGTCTATATTTAATATTTTCTATTTATTGAAGTTAATTGGACTAATACTTAGTCCTTCTTTTTTGAAATTGTTTTAGCTGTGGTTTAGGGTATCTGTTTCAGCATTTAAGTAGATGTGCCCAATATATACAGTACCAAAAGATAAGGGATTGAAGAATAAAAGACAACCACCAACTAGGTACCAATAAAATAATGGTGAACTCCCAGGCAAATTATACCTAATGCATAATTAAAAGGATGAAATAAACAAGATTAACAACTTTAAACATATTTATTTAGTTAAATATGTTGCCTAGTCAAAAGTGATTAAGATCAGGTTTGGAGTGTAACTAAGATTATAATATTGCATTATAAAGAACATATGTTTTGTGAAAAAAAGACATCAGTACATTGAAGAATTAAATGAGATGTTGCACAATTTATTTACTTATTTTTTTGTTTTCAAGGCTGTCATAATAATAGCATTTTACTAATACATTTTGACTTTCCAATATCAACTCTGTATAGTATGTGTTATCTTTTATTTTTCACGTCTAGTTTTGTCATTCATAGTACTGATTTATACATTATTCTCTACACTTTCTTTTTAGAATGGTTTTGCATAGCAAAGATACTCTATAATATAAAGAAATATTGATTGATTGGCTGTAATAGTTTAAGACATGATGAAATAATTATACAAAAATATTTTTGTATACATTTCATATTTATAATAGATTAATTTTACTGAAAGTTATGGATTGATTTTAAAGTTACTGTAATGCTGGAGTTGGCATTGCCTATCATTTCTAAAACACCAGGTTATATACCCTTAAATAGAAATGGTCTTTTAGGTTTAGCCTCAGTGTTTCAGATCCGTTTAACTAGCAAGTGCCTGATAATGAAAATTCAGAGGCTAAATAACTCTTAGCATGTGTTGCATAAATAATATTTTGTGTGCAACATCAGAGGTTAAGTGTAATTGATTATCTTGTGTTACACAATAATGGTTTGGAGGCTAGGTAACTTAATGTGTGCAACATCTAATTCAAAAGCTAAATGGAAACAGAATTCTCACAATTATGAATATTCAAATTATGAACCTCAAAGGCTTATTTATTTCTCCAGCATGTGTTCACAGAGAAAAATGCTTAGAACAGATTGTAATTAGTTCATTCATAGTGATATGATTAATAGAATATTTCCCTGTACACTCTCCCTTTAATATCCTACAGAACCATTATGTATGATCTCATTAGTTGTATCTGTATATTTATATTGTTTAATCCTTATAATTGCTGGTGTCTATATACAGAAAATTTAGAATCATTGGATCATTATCACTGAGCTAATAGCTGATTGCATTTGAAATTCAGCAAAATTGAAACTAAATTTTAGTTTGTCATACTCTTGAATTAATTGGTCTAGGCCAGCGCATATGAAATTTCATATTGGTTTGTATCATCTCTTGAATCAATATTTGCTGCCTACAGTCAACCTCCAATTTTAATTTTGGAAGTCTGGCTTATCCTAGAACAGCCCCTAGAATTTCTGCAGTCTTGAGAACTCAAGTGTTTGTGTCCTAACGAACTTATTCATAGAAGTTTTAAAAAAAAAAACCAAATGAACAAATTGGTATCAAGTGATTTTAAACAATTGAGAACTAATTTACAGAGGATTGAAAAATGGTAGTAAATCAATTAATTATTATTTTATATAATGTCTTTCACAACTGGCACCATCACAAGCCCAACCCCCCTAAACAACTCACTTTCTAACCCCTCCACAGATTTTAAACTGACTATAACTATAAATTTGGCATATTGTTTAAAACATCAACTATGTGCAGGGTAAAAGTAATTTTTCCAACACTGTTCACAGACAGATTATTTCACTTTTTACTGACTATACCAAAAAATTCAAGGGGGTCACAAGTTTACATACTCTTTGTTAATATTTGGTAGCATTTCCTTTAAATTGTTTAAGTTGAGCTGAACATTTTGGGTAGCCTTCCAAAAGCTTCTTGCAATAAGTTGTTGGAATTTCTGCCCATTCCCCCAGAAAAAAACTGTGTAGCTAGGACAGGTTTGTAGGTCTCCTTGCTCCTTTCAGTTCTGCCCACATATTTTCAATTGGACCGAGGTCAGGGCTTTGTGATGGACACTCCAATACCTGCACCTTGTTGTCCTTAATACTAGAATCCCTGAAGCCTACAAAAAAAGTTGTAATCCTGGGCCACCTTAAATTCCCTTGCACCTCATCAGTGTCTTTTGTTTTGCAAATGTGATTTATTTACTTATCTTCCTACAGTGTAAAGTCACAAGTAGACTGCAGAGCTTCCTGTATGTTTTTATTCTATAATAGTCATAATAATAGTTGCTCACTACTCAAAACAGTAAATGCATGAAGAACCTGGAGTCGAACCCGCTACCTCTCAACTTGGAGACAGCAGTTCTTACCTCTACACCATCTAAGCCGATGTCTGGGTGTTGTACTCTATTCCAATTTCTTTTATTTTGGTTAAATTCTAGATAAAAATGCACACTTGTTATGTTATATCTGTGCCTTTTGTGAAAGTGTTTATTTAATATTTGGACTTCTGTCTTCACACATTATACACTTCAGTCAACAGACCGAACATGTCTCCTTCCTGAATGGCATTATGGCTGTGTGGTTGCATGGCATTTATACTTGCATATTATTGTTTGGACAGATGCATGTGAAACCATCAGGCATTTGGAAATTGTTCCCAAGGATGAACAAGATATGCAGATGTCCACAGTTTTTTTCTTAGGCCTTAGCTGATTTCTTTTTATTTTCCCATTATGTCAAGCAAAGATGCAGTGAGTTTGATGGTAGGCCTTAACGTACATCCAAATGTTGACTCCAGTTAGGCTAATGGGCCATCAGAAACTAGCCTAAAGGCTTTTCATCATTTTCTGGAATTTTCCAAGCTGTTTAAAGGGCACAGTTAACAAAATTTATGTAACGTTATGACCCACTATAATTATGATATGGTCAATAAACAGTGAAATTCTCTGTCTGTAAACATTTTTGGAAAAAATACTTAAATGATATCCCAAATTTATAGTTTCTTAGTTTAAAATCAGTGGAGGGGTTAGAAAGTGAGTTTTAAATAACTCACCCTGAGTTTATGTAAACATCTAACTTTCAACTGTATGTATCCTATTTCAAGGGCCCTGAACCTGAATGGCAACCTGGATATTGTGTGTGTAGAGTGTGTACTCTCGCTTTCTTTTATAATGCTAAGACGTGTGTTATGATGATTGGTGATTGTAAACTGCCCCAATATCAGTTTGGGGTTTTGTATGTAAAGTGAGATAGGCTGGCCTTCCATGCTGAGTTGGACCTTCCTTTAAACTACTACTGTAAAGATAGGATCAAGCTCCCTGCAAATCAATAGTGGAATATGCTGATTCAGAAAGTGAATGAAACAAGGTAATGGTCAACTTTAGAACCCTTGCAACCTCCTCATAAATAGCCTATACAGCATTTAAAAATAATAAATAAGTAATCTATTAAAAAGCCAAAACTACCAATAGGTGCTGCTATCCAGATGAGAACTAGTTTATGGCGATTGATTTTTATATTTAATGGAAATTGTGAATGATCGATTCTTGTATGTAGTGTATTTTATTTAATAACTATTGTTTATTGTATTGATAAAAGGATTATACTATAATGTGAGCTCCCTATTTAACAAATGTTATTTCAGCTTTCCAAACTGTAGACCACTTCTGTAGCTGGCGTCTTTATATTGTATAGATAATTCTAAATCATGCCAAATGTGAAACATAAAAATATAAACTAAATATACTATATTCCCTAGATTAAAATAGAGAAAGTATTATAGCAGTGTCTTCAAACCCATAACTTTAATATTATTATATCATATATATATATATATATATATATATATATATATATATATATATATATATATATATATATATACAGCGAATCACTTTTTCCACATTTTGTTATGTTACAGCCTTATTCCAAAATGGATTAAATTAATTTTTTTCCTCAGAATTCTACACACAACACCCCATAATGACAATGTGAAAAAAGTCAATGCACCTTTGGCAGCAATTACAGCCTCAAGTCTTTTTGAATATGATGCCGTAACCTTGGCGCACCTATCCTAGGCCAGTTTCGCCCATTCCTCTTTGCAGCACCTCTCAAGCTCAATCAGGTAGGATGGGAAGCGTTGGTGCACGGCCATTTTAAGATCTCTCCAGAGATGTTCAATCGGGTTCAAGTCTGGGCTCTGGCTGGGCCACTCGAGGACATTCACAGAGTTGTCCTGAAGCCACTCCTTTGATATCTTGGCTGTGTGCTTAGGGTTGTTGTCCCGCTGAAAGATGAACCGTCGCCCCAGTCTGAGGTCAAGAGCGCTGTGGAGCAGGTTTTCATCCAGGATGTCTCTGTACATTGCTGCAATCATCTTTTCCTTTATCCTGACTACTCTCCCAGTTCCTGCCGCTGAAAAACATCCCAACAGCATGATGCTGCCACCACCATGCTTCACTGTAGGGATGGTGCCTGGTTTCCTCCAAACGTGACGCCTGGAATTCACACCAAAGAGTTCAATCTTTGTCTTATCAGACCAGATAATTTTCTTTCTCATGGTCTGAGAGTCCTTCAGGTGCCTTTTGGCAAACTCCAGGAGGGCTGCCATGTGCCTTTTACTAAGGAGTGGCTTCCGTCTGGCCACTCTACCATACAGGCCTGATTGGTGGATTGCTGCAGAGATGGTTGTCCTTCTGGAAGGTTCTCCTCTCTCCACAGAGGACCTCTGGAGCTCTGACAGAGTGACCATCGTGTTCTTGGTCACCTCCCTGACTAAGGCCCTTCTCCCCCGATCGCTCAGTTTAGATGGCCGGCCAGCTCTAGGAGGAGTCCTGGTGGTTTCGAACTTCTTCCACTTACGGATGATGGAGGCCACTGTGCTCATTGGGACCTTCAAAGCAGCAGAAATTTTTCTGTAACCTTCCCCAGATTTGTGCCTCGAGACAATCCTGTCTCAGAGGTCTACAGACAATTCCTTTGACTTCATGCTTGGTTTGTGCTCTGACATGAACTGTCAACTATGGGACCTTATATAGACAGGTGTGTGCCTTTCCAAATCATGTCCAACCAACTGAATTTACCACAGGTGGACTCCAATTAAGCTGCAGAAACATCTCAAGGATGATCAGGGGAAACAGGATGCACCTGAGCTCAATTTCAAGCTTCATGGCAAAGGCTGTGAATACTTATGTACATGTGCTTTCTCAATTTTTTTATTTTTAATAAATTTGCAAAAATCTCAAACTTTTTTCACGTTGTCATTATGGGTGTTGTGTGTAGAATTCTGAGGAAAAAAATGAATTTAATCCATTTTGGAATAAGGCTGTAACATAAGAAAATGTGGAAAAAGTGATGCGCTGTGAATACTTTCCGGATGCACTGTATATATATATTATATATATATATATATATATAATGATGGCTTTTTCACTACTTTAACAGGCATTATTTTGTTTCTCTAAAATTGTTTTTGCAAGTTTTAGCACAAGAAAGTATAGTTTATCTGAGAAAAGTATTTACTTGATATTTACCAAAGCCAGTTAGTTGCCCATAAGTATGTGTTTGAAGGTTTCCAGAGTGCTTTGCAGTGTAAGTAGTGACTTGCAGGATTGGCTTATAGTATAAATCAGAACTTGTATAGAAGGTAGTATTGCTCATGCCAGCTGCAATTTCAAACTGCCTACATATTTGTAATATATGAACCTCTAGTCCCTAGTATCTTCCAGTGAAACGGCATGATATTTGCATGTTAGTGTTACATAACACTTTGCAAATTTAATTGTGTCTCCATGGACTTTTCCCAAAATAATTCAGATTTTCTCCGGTCATCCAAAGACATCCAGGTTTTGTTGATGGGCAACTCTAAAATGGCCTTATGTGAGTGGGCTGGCAGTACAAAAGAACGTGATCTGAAAAGTGCCCCTGCCTTTTGCCCAGTGCTACTGGGATAACCTTCAGCTCCTGTGAGAGTTCTATACATTGGAATCAGTGGATAGGGAAATGAATAAATGTCAAACAAAGGTTCTTGTAGAAATGTACATAATTATAGAGAAGGTGCTGTATAAAAACCTGAACAAAGAATTTAATCAAGACCACAAACGGAGACAGTGATTAAAAAATGAAAGGTAAAACTCTTTTAGGATTTTTACTGCTTTTCCCAAATACGCTTAATCACAAAGAAAAAAGTTGGTGAAAATAGTAAATGTACAGGTATTGTGTAATAATTCTATAATTTGACAAAAAAATTGTGTTAAAATATAACAATAAATATAATAAAATATAAAATATAATAAGGAAGATTTTTTGTTTATTTTTTTTCTGAACCTATATATGTATCATTATACAATATGCACCTTCCCACTTTCTTCTGTTTAAATGCATTTTCAGTTGGAGTTTTGGAGAAAATAGGAGGTTGACTTTCTCCTTGGCCCACACAAAAAACAATTAAACTTGACATTTCCCATTTTTAAGTGCATATACCCCATAGCACGTGCACACAGCATTACCAATTTACAGCTCTAGGCAATGCGGTGCAGCCTTCAAGCAAATTAAAAAAACAATTTTACACAGCCTACACAAATTGCTTTCCCAAGCATGACTAGTTCAGTAAATGCAAAATATCTGCAGAACAACACACAAAAACATTGATAAATTTTTTTAAAGAATGTTTTTCAATTGAATGCTTATTGAAGTTATAATTTAGTTACAATATTTTCCATCAGTGTGCCCTAAAATATCAGTCATTTAAAAAAGTAGATCTACAAGACAGGGACAAGAATTGCAGCATATAAACATTTAAAAATGATTGGCCTGTAAACTACCCAGAATGTTTCCTGTATTGGCAAGAAAGTGTACTTTCAACTGTAAGAAGATGGTTGGTTAAGTTAGTATAACTGGACTATTATTTTAAACTTTTGTGGAATGTTGATGAATGTTCCTACCTTACATTAGTTAGATCCCAATAAAGCTTTTCATAGAGTTTACATGTTATTTTATTGTGTACTTCCCTGATCTTTAAATTAACATTGTTTGAGTTAGTTTGTGCGTGTCTAGCAATGAGAGATGATTCCCTGCCTTTTATCCATTGTTAGTAGGAAAGGCTTCAGGTTCTCTTGTACTTTGGAATATTGAAAAAATGTTTTCAGAAAATGGAAAGTTTTACTTCTCTCTTGGAAAATGATAAGTAAAGGACAGGATCAATTTTACTATCAATAAATTCAATGCCTTTTAAAGAAGTTTTTAGTGGCATGATGACACATGAAGCAGTATTTCCTCTTTGCCGTGTTGTGATTCCCAGTTGCAGTGCCTTCTGTGTGGACTATGCATAAACTTCTCATGTTGCTACCCTCATCTCCTATAATAGTCCAAACACTGCTGGCCAAATGATTATTCTATAACAGTCCGGTGAGAATGGATGAGTTCATTGAAATAGTTAACTGAATAAAGTGACTGACAGCTTTGAAAAATGTCAAGCTTTAAACATTTTAATATACAGTAGTTTGTTTACTACCAAATGTGAAGCACTATGCAGAATTTAGCATCAGGCCTTTCATTTTGTTACCAATACAGAATTCCAGTAATAAACATTAACCATTGATCTGCACTGTTTATTAATCACTTAAATGCTGTCTACTGCTCTTGGAGCTAAACAATGCATTACAAATCTACACACCAGCATAGTCTGAAATGGCAGTGTAACATGAATTAAAGCAGCTGGCACTTTGCACATTTGGCTTTCAAGAACTAAATCTTATGTTCCTCATGTAAATATATCAGTACAGACTCTATACAAATAATCATTTAAAAGAGATTTAACTGAAACAACTGCAACTTGCATTTATACCCAAGCAATCTGATTGGGATCAATAGTTAACTCACAATGCCTTATCGTATTTTAAGTTTCACAAAGTGCATGCTTAGCTGCCTAAATAATAATAAAAAGACTATGTATATTTTCTTACTTGTGTCTTTTGCATAAAGTATCACAAAATTAAATGCTTGGATTTTCCAAATTATACAAGCAGTTATTGTTTCTTACTATGGTGTAAAAACTGAAAGATTTCTATGAACATCTTACAACAGTTTAAAGCACTGTTATAGAGAAAGAACAGGTCTCCAGAAACTTGAAACAATCATGACAGAGACATTTTTGGTATTGAGAAAGAGATAAAAATGTTTTAATATAATTCTACAAATTAATTTTCTTTGGGAATATACAGTACAAAAAGAACTAACTTGGGAAGTCTACTTAAGGGAAGGTGGTTTTACAATGCATTGTACAGTACATGCTCCACTTTTTACTGATTAAAGGGGTCATTTTCAGGAAATTTCTGCTGTGTCCTTGTAGAGTTCTGTTTTAAAAGAAATGTGATGTAATTAATCACAGTACCCTTTTCCGGTAGCACAAACTATATCTTACTATTCATGATCAAGAACTGTAATACTACTGTGAATATTTCAGTAGTTAAATTTTTGTTTCCAAAGCATTGCAGCTGCAATGCTTTATAGTATAATATGGTTGACAATTGTGATATGCTACATATAGTATATTTAAAATAAGATTAAATAACACATTTAAAGTGTTTGTATATCTTTGCACATGGATGGGTTATGCAATCAAATAAAGGAAAATAAAACAACTTGAATGTGTCTTTATTTCATTGTTTGCATTTGTGATTAAACTAAAATGAATCATTCATGGTATGGTCACAGAGAGTACCGTATCACAGTAAATTTGCCTGATAGAGCCTAATTTCAGTTAAGCATGTAATGTCAGCTAACATTAACTAGCAGTTTTCATTTTCACTAAAACTGCCTTCCATTGCATGGACACAAGAAAACAAGGACTGGTATAAGAGTTTTGATGTAAAGGGTTGGCATTCTACCTAGTACCAGTCACTGCAATCGTGATTCCATTCATTGAATTTATTAAAGGGAAGGATGAATGCATAAAGAGTTTAACATTTTATGTTTCTAATATCTTCTCCATTTTTCTTCTATCTTTCTGCCTCTTAATCTACTTCTGATGAAATTAAAAAAAAAAAGATCAACTTCTTCAATCTTTGCTCATAACTTGTATGTTGCAGTCCTGGAATCAGTCTAGTTGTTCCTCTCTGGATTTTGTCTAACTCTTTTTTGTAATATGAATACTAAAACTGTGCACAGTATTCCAAGTGAGGCCTCACTAGTGCATTATATATAGTAAATATACCTTCTCTTGACTTATACTCCACACATCATGGTATATAACCCTAACATCCTGTTAGCCTCCTTGATTGCTTGTGTGCATTGCCTTCTCATTTAGGGGTGCTTTCACATTTCAAACCTCACATTGTTTATTCAAATCTAACATTTTAATTCCTACATGTAATATTTTACATTTATCTACACTAAATTTCATCTGCCATAAATCTGCCCAAGCCTGTATTCTGTCCAGGTCCATCTGCAATAATTCAATTGATATTATCTTTATATATAATACACTACCGTGGCTGTTCAATTGTCTGTCCAGGATTTTAAATTACCTGTAGCTCACAAACCGTTTGAACTATTGACTTGAAATTTGGTACACATATACTACGTGACGTCTACTATCTGCTTTCAGGGTGATGATTGACCTCCAAGGTTAATCCTTTTTTATTTTTATTTTATTGTAGAATCAGCTCTCAGCGGCGGCCAGCAGGGCAGCCGTGTGGCGCATGCGTACGGGTACCATTCTCCTTCACCGTCACTTCCCCTATCTCTTCATATCTTAAATCATTCTTGAGGCAGATTGAAGACTTAAGTGCCAGCTTAAGTGAAAAATAAAAGAAAACGTACTAAGTAATTGCAACACAAACACCGACTTAATCAGTTTTAACGCAAAAAGATGCCGACAAAAGAAGAGAAGAAGTAGGCCGCTAGGGTGGAGAAAAGAAGAGCTACTCAGGAAGCAGCAAGTGCTTCAACCTCTGAGCAAACAAATGCTAAACGTACAGAAAAACAGCATGAAAACTATAAGTGTATTCACCTCATGTTATCGTGCAGTACGCCGTTACTGGTCAATTGATATTACATTATCCACAGTTTCACATAGTTTAGGTTAATCTGCAGACCTAACCAGCCTGATACTTAATTCTTATCAAGATCATGTCAGGGAACTGGGAGGAGGCTTTAAGTTGTTGTACAGAGGAGCAAATAAGCAAGGGAGAAACAGTATAGATATAGTAGCATCCAAAGATGTAAAATATAGTCTTTTTAGTGTGAATAGGAGGGGTGATATGGTGATGAGTGTGTCACGCAGGGTTTTGGTGAGACTGTAAGTAATGTAATTTGTGCATACACTCCTCAGCTTTGTTTGGAGACTGATAAGAATGACATGCTGACGTCATCCTTGTGAATGGAAACGCAACTGATTATTTGGGGCAGTGTTTGATTAATTTCTTTCTTACTTGTACTTGTTCTTGTTTTTTTCATTTAAACTTGTGTCGACAAGGCAGGGCAGTTTGCAGCAGTAGATGACACCGGCAGCTCTGTAAGTAAATAACCAGCATCATAGCAACAAATAGTCAAAAATCAAAAACACAAACAATTCCTTAGTAGGAAAAAAGGCCGTGGCTGACTTCAAAGAGGTAAAAACATGGGTACGTAGGCAGGTGTCTAGTGTTTAGGCGGCAATCAGGCACAAACTGCTGTAGGAGCAGACAAGTAACGACTTGCAGCAGATATGCATTAAGTGAGTTTTGCTTAGTAAGGAGGAAAAAGGATGTAAAAAACTTTACTAGACTGAAAAGTTCTAGGTGGTCAGGAAAGTAGAGCAGGTAACAGAGCAACAGTGGAACAGGAATACAAATGGTGTGAGTAGAGAGCTTTTAAGTAAGGAATAAAAGGGATAGGAGAACAGAAAGAAAAGTTAATCTCATAGAAGGACAAACAACAGTTTTTATTATTTATTTATTATTATTACAGGAGTTTAAGGGAGGGGGCGGCACGGTGTTGCAGTGGGTAGCGCTGCTGCCTCGCAGTTGGGATATCTGGGGACCTGGGTTCGCTTCCCGGGTCCTCCCTGCGTGGAGTTTGCATGTTCTCCCCGTGACTGCGTGGGTTTCCTCCCACAGTCCAAAGACATGCAGGTTAGGTGGACTGGTGATTCTAAATTGGCCCTAGTGTGTGCTTGGTGTGTGGGTGTGTTTGTGTGTGTCCTGCGGTGGATTGGCACCCTGCCCGGGATTGGTTCCTGCCTTGTGCCCTGTGTTGGCTGGGATTGGCTCCAGCAGACCCCCGTGACCCTGTGTTCGGATTCAGCGGGTTGGAAAATGGATGGATGGATGGACTTTAAGGGACCAGAAGGTGTAAAATATTTGTAACAGTTCTTTAATTTTTGGCTGATTTTTTTTTCTTTACCATTTAAGTTAAATCTTTTAATTTTAATTAAAAAAAAAAGAAATTTTTTGCCCAGAATTTGGCCCAGTGAACCTACAGCTAGATTCCAACGTTCTTAGGTTGAATGTTGATGTTAAAGACAGTTCCTCAGTAATGTAAGTTCCTAAGAACTTAAAGGAGGTATAGAGTCAGGCTGTCTCTGCTCTCTGCCTCCTGAAGGTAATGACCATCTCTTTAGTTTTGCAGGTGTTGAGTGAGAGATTGTTCCTAGAGCAATACTCTTGCAGCTTCTGCACCTCACCCCGTATACTCACACTCATCATCACAAGTTATGAGAACTACCACTGTGGGGTAATCAGCGAACCTGATAAAAGTGTTGCTGGAATAATTAAATGTACAGTCATAAGTGTACAGGGCATAGAAAAGTGGGCTCAGTACACAGCCCTGTGGGGAGCCAGTGCTAATTGTGAGGGTGGAAGAGCTGTGGGGATGAGTGAAGAAGTCCTTTATCTAAGTGCAGAAAGAGGGGGAAAAGTTCAAGTTATGCAGCTTATCACTGAGTAAGCAAGGGATTATTGTGTTAAATGCAGTTATAATTGACAAATAGCATCCTTACATTGGTCATAGCATGACGGGATGGACGGTTGTACTGATGGCGTCTTCCATGCATCTATTTGATGTATGAGCAAACTGGTAAGGGTCAAAGGTGGGAGGGAGGCTGGCTTTAATGTACTCAGCAATAAGTCTTTCAAAACATTTCATGAATGTTGACGTCAGTGCAATTTTCTGTAGTCATTAAGGTTATTGATGATTAACATTTTAGGGACAGGGATGATAACAGCCTGTGTCTGTGTCAGTGACAGATTAAATATCTTAGTAAGGACTCCAGCCAATTGGTCAGCACAAGCTTTAAGTACCATGTCAAGTATGCCATCTGGTCCAGCAGCTTTCCTTGGATTCATTGTCTTGAGCACCTGTCTTACTTGAAGTTCCTGAAAAGTGAGCATGTTGCAGCTGGTAGTCGACAGGGGCAGATTGTCTGTGTGCAACCACTTTACCTCAAAGCAAGCAAAGCTATGGTTTTTGATTGGTGTAGAACTGTAGGTGTTTATCAACTGTAACCACATCAATACAGGACTTAATATAGCCTAGTATAGGTTCTGTGTGCTCCTATAAGGCTAATTGTTCCCATTTGGACCATTCTGTGTATGCAAAACAGTCCTTCAGCTGTGAGAGGGCTCCCTCGTGACAGGTTTTGGTAGTTTTTATGGCTGGCTTGAATTTCCTCCAGAGGGGAGTAGAAGCTGAGATGTGGAGCATTGAGAGATAGTCAGTAAAGCCCAGATGTGGGAGAGGTAGGGCTCTTTAAGGATGCTTTAGGTTGGAATAAACACAGTCCAGCGTGTTTTTACCCCTGGTAGAACACTGTACACAATGCACAAATTTGGGGAGCACAGCCTTTAGGCATGCTTGATTAAAATCACCAGCCACAATGTGTAGCCTGGCGGGATAAGTCTGTTGATATTTGTTGATCACATTGTGTAGGCAGGTGAGAGCTGAGCTAATGTTAGCATTAGGAAGGATATAAACAGCAGTAATGATCAATGCAGTCAGCTCCCTTGGTAGATGGAAAGGTCTGCGTAAAGCTGTTATTGCTTCGAAATCAGGAGAGCAATGTGTGTATAAAATCTTACTGTTTGTACACTAGTCACTGTTTATAAATATGCAAATAAATATCCCCACCTTTTTTCTTGCCAGAGTCTCCATTCAAGTCAAAGTGGTAGATGGTGCGGCCAGCTAACTGCGCTACATTGTCCAGAATAAGCAGGTGCATACAGGTTTCTGTAATGATCATCACACAACATTCACGAACATAGAAGTTTGCAGCCATCAGTAATTTCACATTGTCTAATCTGTGGCCGATGGTTATGGCATTTGTGAGCAAAATACTCGGTATTGGGGGGTTATGCGGCTGCTTCCTTAGTCTAACCAGTAGGCCCGCCCGACATCCTCGTTTCTGCTTGCACTCCCAACACTGCTCTGCCTCTCGGATACAATAACAATCCAAGAAGCCCCTAGTAACTTCTTGTAATTTCATTATGGCATTGTAATCCAATATTATGCAAGTGCGTACGACTTTACAGATCCATCTTAGCACACCTTGCACCTATTACAAACACATACAGTACATTAACACAACCAAGCACCAAATAGAGATCCAAGTGCTGCTGTGTCTATGCTTAATGCCATGTCGTCATACCAGCTGATCCAGCACCTCAGGCTCAGGTTGGCTTAAATGTGGTGGAGTTGGCAGGACTGCATTGTCATTAAGAATTGATGAATCTGGCCCAGGTGTCCTTTAGACAGATAGTATGAACCCCTATGGTAGCGTAGGAGGAAACTCCAGACCAGACAAGTAGAGATAGGTGGGTCACAGTCACAAGATGCAAGGTAAAAAGTGCACACTGCCTGGGGGCATCAATCCCAGATATGGAATTGTCAAATCATTTTTAGGTCCTTGCAGAGCTGGACGGTGTCTGTGAAGATTCTGAGGTGGTAGGCAGGCTTGATGAGCCCCAACGGACACCTCAATATCAGTTCCCAGAAAGAAAGACGTAGTGATAGCTAGAGACTCAGTCATTAGGGGGATTGAAGCGCAGGTTTGCTCGCACAGTGTGTTGCCTTCTGGGTGCACAGGTGGGAGACCTTTCTGGAAGAGTTGATAGACTCTTGGCCACAGAGTGGGTGCATACAGTTGTCATTGCCCATGTTGGAACAAACGACATACATAAGAGTAATCTGTCAGTTTTGCAATCCAAATTTAAAGACTTGGGTGCCATGCTGAGAAGCAGACCTGACAAGGTAGTATGCCTATGCCACGCACCAGTCCAGGTAACACTGAGAAGATTAGAAGGCTAAACGTGTGGCTCAAATCTTAGTGTATGGGGAATTGGGACTCCTTTTGGAACAGAATGGGACCTGTTCCATTGTGACAGGTTACATCTGAACAGGAGAAGCACCAATGTAAGTAGGTTAGTTGAAGATTGTTTAAACTAGTGTATTGATGTTAGAGAGTTTAGGACAAGCTAGGTTTAGAAATGCACATGAAGGAATAAAATAGTGTTAAAAAAAAAGAAAAAAGTAATGTAAACTCTAACCCAAAGTTTAAATGCTAAAGTAAAATGAGTAACAAATTAAAAAATAGCTTGTCTTACTGATAGAAGTATTAAAAATAAAACAAGTGAGCTGGAGTTGTATGTAGCATAGCATAAATTATGATATTATAGCAATATACAGAAACCTGGAAAAATAAAAAAGATGGGATACAGGGATACACATTTTAAGAAGGACAGGCAGAACAGAAAAAGTGGGTGGTGGGGTTGGTGTTTATGTCAAAAAGAATTTGAATGCAAGACCTCTCCAACTGGACAATGGGGAAGCATTAGGGATAGAGGCCTTATTTTAGAAGTGTGTTATAGACCGCCTATTGCAGGCAGTAATTTCAAAGCACTTGCAAATAGTGGAGCACAAGAACAGGAGTTTTTACAAGTACCGGTAATCAATTGCTGTTTTTTAACACAGTATGTTAAAGAACCAACACAAGGGGAAGCCTGTTTAGATTCAGAATATGGCAATAATGGAGATAGAATTGAGGGTGTAGAGGTGATTAAACCACTATGGTCAAGTGACCATAATATAATACAGTTCTCAATGTTTTGGAAGAGTGCAGATACAAAGATTAAAACATAAGTTTAACATTGGTAGGGCAAATTTTGAGCATAAGTGGCAAAATTTAAGGAAGATAGATTGGGAAAAGCTTTTAAGTGTGAAGATAGTCGAGGAGCAGTGGAAGAGGTGTAAAAACATTTTACATACTGTATAATGCAGGACAGGTACATACCTACATTTGGAAATAGTAGGAAATTTAAAAAACTCAGCAGTGGGTTTATAATGAGTTGAAAAAGAAGGTGCAAAGGAAAAAAATTCTGCATAAAGCATGTAAGACTAAACACTCCAAAGTGAATTGTAGGGCATATGACAACATGAGGGCAACCATTAAGATATTAGGGACGCTAGACGGCAATTAGAGATGAATATAGGTGAAAGATGACCCAAAGAGATTCTTTCAGTATTTTATTAGTAAAAAAAAGTTAAAGAGGTGAAGTGCATCATGAATAGTAAAGGGAAATTAAAAAATACAGACAGTGAAATAACAGATGCTCTAAACTCAAGATATCAATTCTTTTTTTTAATGTTATTGAATTTATTAAAATAAAATAACATTCTATACATAACATCAATGCTAACATAGAATAATAATAATTATAGTTATATTCTATATTAACATTGATGTTATAAAATATGCTTATAATAATATATATATAAAAAATACTGTTGAGAGTATTATTTTTTACTTTTTAGTACACTTTTTAACTTAATATAAGTGTGGTTTTTAAAAAGTATTTTTTTTATATACAGTGGAACCTCAGTTCACGACCATAATTCGTTCCAAAACTCTGGTCATAACCCGATTTGGTCGTGAACCGAAGTAATTTCCCCCATAGGATTGTATGTAAATACAATTAATCCATTCCAGACCGTACGAACTGTATGTAAATATATTTTTTTTAAAGATTTTTAACTACAAATTAGTTAATTATACCATAGAATAGATAGATAGATACTTTATTAATCCCAAGGGGAAATTCACATACTCCAGCAGCAGCATACTAATACAAAAAACAATATTCAATTAAAGAGTAATAAAAAAGCAGGTAAAAAAAAAAAAAGAGACAATAGCTTTGAATAATGTTAATGTTTACCCCGGGTGGAATTGAAGAGTCACATAGTTTGGGGGAGGAACGATCTTCTCAGTCTGTCAGTGGAGCAGGACAGTGACAGCAGTCCGTCGCTGAAGCTGCTCCTCTGACTGGAGAGGATACTGTTCAGTGGATGCAGTGGATTCTCCATAATTGATAGGAGCCTGCTGAGTGCCCGTCTCTCCGCCACAGATGTCAAACTGTCCAGCTCCATGCCAACAATAGAGCCTGCCTTCCTCACCAGTTTGTCCAGGCGTGAGGCATGCTTCTTCTTAATGCTGCCTCACCAGCACACCACCGCGTAGAAGAGTGCGCTCGCCACAACCGTCTGATAGAACATCTGCAGCATCTTATTGCAGATGTTGAAGGATGCCAGCCTTCTAAGAAAGTATAACCGGCTCTGTCCTTTCTTACATAAGGCATCAGTATTGGCAGTCCAGTCCAATTTATCATCCAGCTGCACTCCAAGATATTTATAGGTCTGCACCCTCTGCACACAGTCACCTCTGATGATCACGGGGTCTATGAGGGGTCTGGGCCTCCTAAAATCTACCACCAGCTCCTTGGTTTTGCTGGTGTTCAGGTGTATGTGGTTTGAGTCGCACCATTTAACAAAGTCCTTGATGAGGTTCCTATATTCCTCCTCCTGCCCATTCCTGATGCAGCCCACGATAGCAGTGTCGTCAGCGAACTTTTGCATGTGGCAGGACTCCAAGTTGTATTGGAAATTAGAATGTACAGCGTAATAGTAAACTAAATGTAAAAACATTGAATAACACTGAGAAAACCTTGAACAACAGAGAAAACTAACACTAGAAGAGTTCGCGCTATAGTGCTACGAACCACTCGCTAAAAACACTTTTTTTTAATGAGTTTTAAGCACAGGAAAAAAAAATGAACATCTGAAAAATCCGTAGTTTAATAAACCACCAAGAAAAGTAACATTGCAACAATGCATGCTACGAACCGATCGCTGTAAACAGAAGTGAAGTGGAGGTTAAAATCCAATAGAAAAAAGTCTTCACTAAATACAACGAGGTTAAAACAATGCTGGAGTCTGTCTCTTTAAAAACAAGCTCTTATGTGGCCAGCCCTCTCTCTCTCTCTCTTGTGCGTGCATGCGTCTGTCCGTCTGTCTCTCTCTCGCACGCACGTGTGTGTGTGTGTCGCTGCACAGGGAGAGACTGAACACGTGCGGAAATCATCGGCGCGCACAAACCGAAAGGGAAACTGGCTTGTTCGTATACCAAGTGTGTGGTCATGAACAGATGCAAAAGTTTGGCAAACTTTTTGGTCGTAAACCGATTTTGTATGTGTTCCGAGACGTTCGTGAACCGAGGTTCCACTGTATATATTTTCAACTTTTTAGTCTTGGGTTTGTTTTAGTATAATTTTGTAATCAATATTTTAACACTTCCTTTAATATTTCTTTCTGTTACTAACTCCATCTATCTTATGCTTAATGATCGAGTGACTCACCCAAAACGATGCTTCGGTGTGTCTGCCTTTGCTTTTGAATTCAGCCGAGTGAAAAATGACAGCTGTCCGATTAACTGCGATTTTAGTTCCCTCTCCTTTCTCTTTCTCAGATCACTTTTCGGAAGGAAGTCAGTTTGGTAGTTTTTATGAACAGTTCAAAAGTGCCTTTCCACATTTTCCTTCTTTGGAATAGCAATGATAGATTGACAGATCAGACAAACGCACTTCGATTGTGACATTGTGAGAAAAAAAATCCTCTTTCAATTCGACATCCAGCCCATACCCTCCCCAAACAATTTTTTTTTTTTTAAATCCCTTCTTTAGTCGATATAAATTGGAAGGCTAACTAGATCACAGCCGGAGTTTTGCAGTAGCTCACACGTTTGATCGTGCGTGCGGGATGACCAGTGTGTTAGAAGAAAAGAGATCTCAGACTGGCCGCCCTGTATGTCAATCAAGTGGCAAATGCCATAGAGAGGATATATGATGGACTAAAGTTTAAAAAATTTTTTTTTGAATGCAACGCAATCTACCTGCACTACCTTTCTGATCTACCGGTTGATCGTGATCGACGCATTGGGCACCCCTATGGTAGATCGTCTCTCAAAAATCGCAGCTATACCCCGACTCATTGGCGCAATCCTTTGGAGCAAGGCGCCATCTCCTGACTCTATGAATCTTTCGTGAAGTTGAGTTTGGCTGGTGTTTATTTTCTGGTTCAAAAGCCAAAGATGAGAACAGTACAGTGAAAGGCACACAGCAGTAGGGATTCCGTTTCTGTAGCAAGTATAGGGTGGTCCAGATCTAACTGTGCAACTTTTAATGCAATACAATAATTGCAATTAGATCTAGACCACACTGTATGATCGTGTCATGAGCGAGCGACATCGACACTTTCTATATGCCGGCTCCACAGGCGCACAAATGTTCGCATCGTCTTTCAGCACAACACGTGCATCCTTTGCTGAACACGAAGCACGGTTAAAGATTGAACAAGCTAGAATGTTGGATGCTGAATTGGGAATGCTGATATTGCAAAGAGAGGCGGCCGCTGCTGTAGCGCATGCAGAAGTTTTAGGTGCGGCTGAAGACAATGACGGGAGGGCGTCTATGAAAAGAGAGGGACACGGCCTCAGATAAGTTTGCATCAAGCAGCCGTTCTGACAGGGAGGCGGAACTACACGCTGATTTACTCAGGGGAGCAGGTTTGCCCTCAGGTGCCCACTCTGAAGATGATCTTATCAGTTAGGGAACACCATTTGTCCTCAAAACACCTGTGCCTAGAAAAGAAAAGCAGTCAGGTTTAATATAAGATCATGATGACACATTTGACGATTATATTCCAAATTTAAAAATAGACTGGAACAAAGGGATCACTGCATTAGATGATCGGCCATGTCCTGATTTTTTCAATCTGCCATCTCAGCACTATGCACAGCCTCACAATCAAAGCACAGTGAATCAAACTCAGATACTTCCAATGACAGACTTTGCTAGGTATCTAGCACGTTTGTGAGATGGTAAATTCAGGACTTAGCCAGATTGATGATGGGCCTGAGAGTTGCAGGGCTTGAAAGTCTTCATTCACTGGAGGCTTGTGGCTCTCAGCAGCTGAAGACAAAGTGGTTGGGAAAAGAATTGTCCGAGCATATAAAGAGAATCCGTCAAGTGCACATCAATAATCCAGGAGTAGCCCTCAGGAAAGCCTTGGGCAGGTTGAATGGAGTGCTATGCAGCACCACTACTAACTGAAGATGCTCTCTTTAAAAGGCTAGACATTTTTCCAAGAATTTCTAGCAAAGCCTATAGCAAGCAGCGAGAGCTAGATCTTTTAATTGAACTTCAGTCAGCAAAAGAAGATGACTACTTACCCGGACTTGCCTTCTTAGATACTGTGCGTGGTATAAATCCCATTGTAGAGAAGCTTCCATATGTTTGCAAGAGAAATGGATGTCCTGTGGTTCTAAGTATAAAGCTAATAATAAAAGACGCTTTTGTTTTTTCCACTGCTTTTATATGCCAAAAAATACGAGCCAGGAATAACCCAAGTTTCATCCTCTTCAGTAAGCACAGCTCTTCAGCAAGAGAAAAATTGATTTTATCAGCACTCGCACTCAAGAATTCCCATATCTGCACACAAAACAGATGTTGACACAAAAGTTGATTCACCTGCAAATGATTTCTCAGTGCAGAATGACAACTCAGACAAAAGGTGTGCTATTCACAAGAAGCTACACCCATTTAAAAAGTGCAGAGCATTTAGAGCAAAGTCTTTGGAAGAAAGAAAGGCCTTTCTTAAAGACAATGGAATTTGCTACAAATGCTGTGCATCTACTTCTCATCAAGCTAGGGACTGTAAAGTGCCAGTTAAATGTGTAGAATGTGACAGTGACTATCATGTCTCAGCAATGCCCCTCAAGATTAAGAAGCTACAGTCTCGGCAGTAGATAATGGCGAGAAAAGGTTTCCATCAAAACTTCCTAGGGTACCTGCCACTGCACCAAAGTCTGTGATGAAGCCCAGTTGTCGAGGTCATGTGCCAAGATTTGTCTTGTCAGAGTGTTTCCCCAGTGTCAGAGAGAGAAAGCAGTCAAGATGTAAGCTGTGCTTGATGACCAAAGCAACCACTCACATGCCCAGTCAAAGATTTTTGAACTGTTTGATGTTCATGGACAATCTTACTCCTACTCACTTAGAACCTGCTCTGGAATTACTGAAATGTCTGGGAGAAGAGCAGAAGGCATCTGGATTGAATCAGTTAGTGAAAGAATCAAGATGACTCTACCACCACTCATCGAATGCAACCAGATACCTGACCACAGGTCAGAAATACCAACTTCAAATGTTTCTATGTATCATCCCCATCTGAAATCTGTGGTAAAATACATCCCAGAGATTGACCCTGAAGCAGAAATCATCCTATTACTAGGGAAAGACATTATACAAACACACACAGTCAGGCAGTAGATCAATGGTCCCTTTGCACGGAAGCTAGATTTAGGCTGGGTCCTTGTTGGTGAGGTATGCCTTCAAGGTGCACACAAGCCAAGTGTTATATTTAATACTAATATTTTATTCAATGAGCGACCAACTTACCACACTTCATGTGAAAGTTTTATTCATCTGCAGGAAGGGAAGCGCCATGGCAGGGGAGAAACAAAACACCAGCAGTGTATATGGAAAAAGTACTTTGGAGTACAGCATTGGGTGCACAGTGTTCAATCATACAATAAACAACAATGTTCTGGCTCCATCAATGGAAGATTCAAAGTTTTTAAACATTATGGACCATAAAAGTTATAGGGAGTGAAGTCAACAGTTGGGTAGCTCCACTCCCATTTAAAGTGCCCAGACAACAACTCCCTAACGACCATGAGCAAGCTATAGCTCAGCTTTTCCCTCTGAACCACACACTAAATCACAAACCTGAGATGTGAGATCAGTTTCTGACCTTAACGGGTAAAATTCTTGAAAATGATCATGCAGAGCTAGCACCAACTCTGATAACAATGAAGAAGGCTGGTATTTGCCATTTTTTGGGGGTCCACCATAGTAGTTATATGACTACACCTTCTGTCAAAATGTCAAAAAATGATTGATGAGTTAAGCCCCGCCCCTTTTTGATTGACGTCATAAACTCCCGCCCCTTCCGGTTTTCCCGGCCGGAAGTCCGTCACTTCCGTGACCTTCGCCCTACCTGTTTTTACTCCAGGAAACGGCCAAGATCTGTTTGGCGGATGTCCGGTCCTTCCTTGAACCCTCCCATCCTGTTTTTAAACCAGGAAACACCTGTCCCTTCCTTGAACCCTCCCATCCTGTTTTTACCCCGGGAAATGGCCAAGACTTTATTTGATGGATGGGTGCCCCCTCCTTGAACCCGCCCCCACCTCTCCCGAGGACAAGTTCAGGCAAGTCTGTAGCAGACCCTGCCGTCCGCACCTCTTGGTGGTCGCAGGTCTTCTTACTTAGAGTTTCCTGCCCACGGTCGGTTAACCATGAGGACGCCCCCTTCCGATCCCCCGCCCCTAGAGGAAGAGACCGCCCACACAAACACACACACACACACACACAACAGATGGCCATCATAGGCATTTTGACTCTGAGTCCAGCCCCAGGCCAGTCCTTGATCATTTCTCCCCGAGGAGAGACAAACACACACATGTTTCAGCCTGTCCATTCTGCCTTATAGCCATTCCTGACTCTAGTGCTTTGGGTAAGAAAATCTCTATCTATTATTTAAAATATCTAACCTTTTATTTAAGTCAAAATGATTTTCTTCAACTCACAGACGCTCTCTAAGCTGAAAAAGCCATTACTTCACCCCAGCCGGGTGCTGTCCGGCTCTCTGTCTCGGAGCAGGAGGCCTCTGCCTGTAGCCCAAGGAGAGATCGCCTCACACACACACACACACACACGCACACACAACGGATGGCCATCATAGTCATTTTGACTCTGAGTCCAGCCCCAGGCCAGTCCTTGATCATTTCTCCCCGAGGAGAGACAAACACACACATGTTTCAGCCTGTCCATTCTGCCTTATAGCCATTCCTGACTCTAGTGCTTTGGGTAAGAAAATCTCTGTATCTATTATTTAAAATATCTAACCTTTTATTTAAACCAACTCACAGACGCTCTCTAAGCTGAGAAAGCCATTACTTCACCCCAGCCGGGTGCTGTCCGGCTCTCTGTCTCGGAGCAGGAGGCCTCTGCCTGTAGCCCGAGGAGAGATCGCCTCCACACACACACACACACACACGCACACGCAACCCAACATGTTAAGGAAGGGCCCCTACCATCCAAGCCTCTTGGGTCCATTCCTGTCTCTAGTGCTTTGGGCAAGAAACTCTGTGGTTTAAAATATCTATTCCTTTATCTAAGTAAATGATTTCTTCACCTCACAGACCGTCTCTAAGCTGAAAAAACCTTTACTTCACCCCGCAGGGTGCTGTCCGGCTGTCTGTCTCGGAGCAGGCTGCCTGTAGTTTATAAACACAAGCTGCCCGGTTCTCTCCGTCTACTGTTGGAGCAGACCGCTGCGCGTGCACGCAGAGCAGGCAAACTTTCTGACCGCACAGCCCCAGGAAACTGACAGACCCACAGGATGCGTCCTTCGAGCAGAGTGGTTTAGACCCTACCCCCAAGGCTACGAGCCTCGGGCGCTGCGTTCTCAGCGCATGCGTATCAGGAGCTAAACCCCACGAAATGTAAAAGTTTTTAATGATAACGAGATCGATATAAGATCTGTAAAATAATAGGCAACAGGATCCTTTTAAATAACGTTTGAGACGTATAAATTTTACCCCCAGGAGTTATATATTTAAAAAATCCCTGCCAAGTGAAATTGTCTTAAGCACCTCAGCAAGGCTCAGATCGTTCGGGGCAGTGTAAAAATGGTCTCACCTTGTGATATTAAAAGATTTCGAATGCTTACAAAGTTGACTTTTCAACCCGAACAATACGCGGATGTTCACGGTCATCAGCTCTGACATCCTGAAGCTAAGGGGGGTGGGGGTGTAGCTATTAGGACTGATCAATCCTTATACCGACACAAAAGATGTTCACACATAATTACTTTAACATAAGGTTCAGTTTGAAACACACTTAAAGTGAGGCCACACATTTGCTAAAATAAATCTATGCATAACGAAGGACCTTTTTTAAAAAATACAGGACTTTTCGGTGTCCGGCCATCTGCACAGAGCACCGACAGTCAATATAACGGTAAGCACCGTTCAGGATTATTATAAGTGTTAAACGAGCATGTTTTAAAACGGAGGGATGAATCCTTATATTTTATACTTAATATTTTCCAAGTTGATTCTCCGGTAATTCCATTTTAAAAATATTTGTTTACAGTGTGCAGGAATTATCAGCATGTTAATTTACACACAGCGCATGTGTAGGAGCGTGAGCGCGCTCGTGTGTATATAAATTGTAGCATTTTATATTTCTATCTCTCTATCTACGTGTACGACGATTAATGTTCATAGGACTGAAGCAATATTAGTTTTTTTTTCTCTTACCGAAACGGGCTTTACAATCAGTTAAGTTTTGTCTCGGCGTCTGAAATTCAAACAGGTTCTCTCCTCTGAGAATATTCAGGCCTGGTTTAAAAGAGCAGGCCGGGTGTGTGTAATAGCTCGGACATAAGACGTCAGTATTCTGAACTATGTACTCGGTTATTTTTTGTACGGAGCCGCCTGTTTTAAAAGTCTGATAACGAAACATTTATGCTTTATAAAAATTCTCATTTGGACAGCCGGCTGGAGACAGATTGACTGAACCCTGAACACGGACCCAAGAATTTATATCTTAATACACGGGGGCTCTGAGATCAGGCTGTCTGTTTTTATTCAAGTCTTTAGATTTTAAAAAGTTTGCTTGCGAGTGTATTCATATTTATACCCGTGATCCTATTAAACTAGTAATGAAAGGAATGGACGCGTTTAATAGGGGTCCGAGAAAACCCTCCCTTCTGATTTAAAAGGGTTTTTAACGGTAATTTTCTATCGCAGAGTTTTTAAACGGTGCAACGAGCCATCTTCAGCAGATGGTTGAGTGCGTGTGTTACTGGGATATGTTTTAAGATACTTTACCAGGCACAGAGTATCCAATATATTAACACGGTACTAGTCAGGATTCAACAATGTTTTTTAATCTGGTACCTCCTTTTTCCATCTTGTGCATTGTTCAGTAAACCTTATTTTGGTGGATCAGAACATTTTGCTTACACCCCAATTATTATTCTCTTTAGGTTTTTAACTGTTATACCTACATTTTATAAGTTTCAGCAGTCCTTGTTTCTGTGACAGTAACTTAATCATATGGTGTAAAAATCCAGACTACTCACTTTTTAAAAGCTCTGAATTTACCAATTCAATCAATATGTCAGCTTTGGATCCATTTCACCAAGGCAATTGGGGGCTTCCTCTTTGTAGATTTTAGTTTGAAGGGACAGCATTTCTCAACCTTTAAAACTGTGTTATGAAAACTTGGGTCGCAAATACGTAATCGTGTCCCCCTAACGTTTTTCTTTTTTTTGAAAGGAGCCCCTAATACCAATTTGTTCTTTTTAAGTAATGATATAACATAGAGGCACGTTTTATTATACCTACTTAACTTTTAGCGACATTTATCTAACTCTATATTTATTTTTCTAGCATCAGAATGTAGTTTGAGTTAATTTGTTATGGTTTCAATAGATGTATTTTTCATATTTTCGATTCTTGTTTTCTTTTTGTTACATCGCGCCCCCTCCCCCTAGGGGGACAGCCCCACAGTTTGGGAATCACTGTGTAGGGGATGATTTGTAAAACACTCTGCTTCACTTCAAGTTAAAGTAGATTTGCTCGGTTATTCAGCTGTCCATCGGTGTTCCATTTTTGTTATAAATTGTATTTAGTCTCTCTTTATTTACTAAACGTTTTATATGTTGAATAGAAAACAGTTATCTTGTTCAGGTTTTAACTTAAAACAGCATTTTCATCATCAGGCTATGAGCACTTTGATACTCAGGGTGCTTTGTATAATACAAAGTTTTAGAAATTCTCTTACTGCTTGGTAATAGCCTTCCATTTTATCGCAGTTATAAGCCCCTGAAAAATAAGAATGGCTGTAGTACGTTATATAAGCCTATACACTACAGGGCTGATCAGGCTTATTTTGGACATGTTAGGCAAATCAGGAAGGAAAATGTTTTAGTGAATAGTTACATAATATCTATTACCAGTAACGGCGTACTGCACGATAACGTGCAGTGAATACACTTGACTTGAGCATTCATATTATTTCTCCTCTTTCTCTGGACGTGTAGCATTCGTTTGCTCAGAGGATGAGGGGCTTGCTGCTTCCTGAGCAGCTCTTTTTTTTCTTCTCCACCCTAGAGGCCCCCTGCTTCTCACGCATGCGCAGCACGGCCGCCCTGCTGCGCGGTGCCGAGAGTTGATTCAACAATAAAATAAAAAAGAGTAATAAAATCATCACCCGAAAGCGGATAGTAGCCGTCACGTAGTATATGTGTAACAAATTTCAAATCAATAGGTTTGCGAGCTGCAGGTGATGTAAAATCCTGAACAGACAAACGAACAGCTACGTTAGCTTATTATAGAAGAAGATATGTGTTAGCACAAGGATTACAAGTTTACTAAAACTGTGAGGTTTATTCTTTCTTTTAGGTAGTCCAAGTTACATAGGACATCTAGCCTTGAAAACGGCTTTTTCCCCCATCTGTTTGTGAAAAAAAAAAAACATCCTTTGTTTGAGTCGCATTCAGGGTGAAGGGGATGTAAGTTTGAACTGTGATTCCAAGAGTCAAGAAGTGGTTGCATTCTTCTTGATTACGAGTCAAAGGCCCCGGGGTTTGTGCGGTGATCATGGTCAAGGGCTTAAGCTAGACATTATTATTATTATTATTCCAAAATGAAACATTGACTCGCCCATATCCACATCAAGCAAGTATCACAAATACAAGACAGTAAAAAACTAAATTTACAAACAATAAGTCGCAGAGGAAATTAAAAAACATATTAAGAACGGATCAACAGGGGATCAACCCAAACTCACAGCACACTGCAACTGAACCTACGTGTTTTGCAGTATATTATTAGCTAAACGGTCATCTATTTAGCCCGTTCCTCGGATTTGCAATGAGTTGGGCAAAACATTATTTAACATCTGAGACTATGAGGCTAATTAACTTTAGACTGGTATTGTTAGGACCTTATCCGGCACTAAAATTTGGGTTCCTCCAGAGTCAGGAAGAACATGAAAAAGTGGAGTTATAAAGGAGTTATTACAATTTGAAAAATTGTCATAAGGTATAAAAAACATTGATATGGGGACAAAACCAGCATGAAAAGAAACCTTTTTGAAATAAATAATAAGCTTTTTTGACGTGAACAGTCTGGAATAGTCTGAAGATGTCTTAAAGAGTTAATTTTTAAATAAAGCTTGGAAAAGTAATATTAAAAATATTAAAACTAAATAAAAACATAGAAGTACCATTTAATGATATCAACTAGTGTTAAGTATATTATCAAGCACTGGGCGCTGTTTATAAGGTTTAATTAATTTTGAAATTAACCATAGTTTGATACAGCTTTAAGAATGAGAATGCAAGACAAACCTATACATTAGAACACTCTAGACGAGAACAGGCCATTCAGCCCAACAAAGATCGCCAGTACTATCCACTTATTTGCACTTAATAACAAATTTTGCCGTTTCGATTAGGGGTATCTTGGATCTGTGTTTTATTTTAACCTTTTGACAAGAAACCCCTGGTCAGCGAAATATACCCCATATATTGAAAATGAACCGTGCCGACATGCTAACTAAATAGATATAAGATATTTTAGAATATGGACCTGGGCTCTACCCAGATGATTCTGACAAACTAAGGGGTCTCCACTTCATTGCCAAACTTTCTGTGGGTGCTACGGATCTTGTAATGGAGAATGCAAAAGATTCTATAATCTTTAAGGGGCATGTGTCCACAGTGTTAACCAACCATAGTACGTGATGTTCAAAATTCAACTAGTGTTTTTCAGAAGAGATAGGACAAGTGCGGCGTGTGTTCTGTATTCTCTTTTCTGTATTAACAATTCACAATGACCAGACTCCCGAGACCTTAGGTTTTTTTTTTTTATGTAGAAGTACATTTCACAAACATGAATAAGAGACAATCCATCAAACCGCTCTTGACCCAAAACAGGACCAAGCAGGGGGTGGGACCGACATCCCTCAAAATGCTTTTGACACAAAGAAGGGCCAATCAAGCGGGTGGGGTGGGACACTCTTTTCAAAGAGTCTTTGGCCGCCCCCAAGCGGACAGGATTTGCCGGGCTATAAAAC
Organism: Erpetoichthys calabaricus; assembly: GCF_900747795.2. Taxonomy (NCBI): domain Eukaryota; kingdom Metazoa; phylum Chordata; class Cladistia; order Polypteriformes; family Polypteridae; genus Erpetoichthys; species Erpetoichthys calabaricus. The sequence continues at coordinate 191,817,994 of NC_041395.2, forward strand.
AACTTTTTCAATGACACTCCATCCTTGACAGTGAAAGAAATTAGGGTTAGGGTTTAAAAATCAAATGTTACTTTATTGGTCATTTTCAAAAACAATACTAAAATTCAGAGAGGTTTTACCAACCACTTCAAAACAATATTACAACTGAGCAGCCTGTGATATCACCGGTACATTCTGTTCAGACACTTCATCTGATTTTCCATGTCATTTACCCCGTAAAACCCTAAAGGTCCATCAGACCTATCCGGTACATAAAAAATGTTGTTTAGAGAAAGCATCGGCTATTTACCGTATTTTTGAGTAAGAGGCTTCGTCCGTGTTATAAAAGTCTTGCACATTGTACAATCGACTCCTTAATAAAATGTTCATTTTTCAGTTCGTCAGCAGCATTTCGTACAAAGGCATGAATCTGGTGAAACGGCTGAAAGATGTTGAAACAGTCCAGAGTCTTGATGACCAGGCTCCTGAGCCACGGTTTGCGGAAAACAGACAGCAGCTGCTGAACCGGTCAGTCTCAAACAGACACGTAGTCCGTGTCTGGCCGGATTGGTCTATTCAACATCCTTGACAGGTACTTTTAGGTACCGATCCATTATTATATCCGGCAGAGCCGCCATCCAACTCTGGCCCAGCTTCAGAGCCTTTGGAAATGTTTCATCCAGGGGCCGTCAGTTTTTTCAAGGGTCATGCCCGCATAATCCGCATCCTTGGTTGATATTTTTCAAGAGGCCGGAGCCTCTACCAGGTTGTACACAGCATGGCCTGAATGGCTATCTCCTCAGCCCCTGCTAGGCTCCCCGAAACATCATTAGCAGGTACAAAATGTCAGGTACTGCGCGGTTCTCCAGGAAACTATCCGACCCAGACATATCACCAGGGGCAGGTAACGGAGGCTCAGGCTCCTAGATCTGGTCAGTTGAAGACATAAGAAGGAACGGCCAAGAAGACTGGTCTGGAGGCTAGCTGTTAGGCGCAGAGTCCTCGGAGTCGGGCACGATAGCCTCACGTCAAAACAGGTCATCGTAGGGACCCGTCTGGCCTGTAGACCATCATGCCTGATCAGGAGCATAGCCTTAGTGGTGCCGATTGTTAACCGTTCAAAACACGTCGTTGAAAAAGTTGTTTTATAGCCCGGCAAATCCTGTCCGCTTGGGGGCGGCCAAAGACTCTTTGAAAAGAGTGTCCCACCCCACCCGCTTGATTGGCCCTTCTTTGTGTCAAAAGCATTTTGAGGGATCCCACCCCCTGCTTGGTCCTGTTTTGGGTCAAGAGCGGTTTGATGGATTGTCTCTTATTCATGTTTGTGAAATGTACTTCTACATAAAAAAAAAAACCTAAGGTCTCGGGAGTCTGGTCATTGTGAATTGTTAATACAGAAAAGAGAATACAGAACACATGCCGCACTTGTCCTATCTCTTCTGAAAAACACTAGTTGAATTTTGAACATCACGTACTATGGTTGGTTAACACTGTGGACACATGCCCCTTAAAGATTATAGAATCTTTTGCATTCTCCATTACAAGATCCGTAGCACCCACAGAAAGTTTGGCAATGAAGTGGAGACCCCTTAGTTTGTCAGAATCATCTGAGTAGAGCCCAGGTCCATATTCTAAAATATCTTATATCTATTTAGTTAGCATGTCGGCACGGTTCATTTTCAATATATGGGGTATATTTCGCTGACCAGGGGTTTCTTGTCAAAAGGTTAAAATAAAACACAGATCCAAGATACCCCTAATCGAAACGGCAACATTTGTTATTAAGTGCAAATAAGTGGATAGTACTGGCGATCTTTGTTGGGCTGAATGGCCTGTTCTCGTCTAGAGTGTTCTAATGTATAGGTTTGTCTTGCATTCTCATTCTTAAAGCTGTATCAAACTATGGTTAATTTCAAAATTAATTAAACCTTATAAACAGCGCCCAGTGCTTGATAATATACTTAACACTAGTTGATATCATTAAATGGTACTTCTATGTTTTTATTTAGTTTTAATATTTTTAATATTACTTTTCCAAGCTTTATTTAAAAATTAACTCTTTAAGACATCTTCAGACTATTCCAGACTGTTCACGTCAAAAAAGCTTATTATTTATTTCAAAAAGGTTTCTTTTCATGCTGGTTTTGTCCCCATATCAATGTTTTTTATACCTTATGACAATTTTTCAAATTGTAATAACTCCTTTATAACTCCACTTTTTCATGTTCTTCCTGACTCTGGAGGAACCCAAATTTTAGTGCCGGATAAGGTCCTAACAATACCAGTCTAAAGTTAATTAGCCTCATAGTCTCAGATGTTAAATAATGTTTTGCCCAACTCATTGCAAATCCGAGGAACGGGCTAAATAGATGACCGTTTAGCTAATAATATACTGCAAAACACGTAGGTTCAGTTGCAGTGTGCTGTGAGTTTGGGTTGATCCCCTGTTGATCCGTTCTTAATATGTTTTTTAATTTCCTCTGCGACTTATTGTTTGTAAATTTAGTTTTTTACTGTCTTGTATTTGTGATACTTGCTTGATGTGGATATGGGCGAGTCAATGTTTCATTTTGGAATAATAATAATAATAATGTCTAGCTTAAGCCCTTGACCATGATCACCGCACAAACCCCGGGGCCTTTGACTCGTAATCAAGAAGAATGCAACCACTTCTTGACTCTTGGAATCACAGTTCAAACTTACATCCCCTTCACCCTGAATGCGACTCAAACAAAGGATGTTTTTTTTTTTTCACAAACAGATGGGGGAAAAAGCCGTTTTCAAGGCTAGATGTCCTATGTAACTTGGACTACCTAAAAGAAAGAATAAACCTCACAGTTTTAGTAAACTTGTAATCCTTGTGCTAACACATATCTTCTTCTATAATAAGCTAACGTAGCTGTTCGTTTGTCTGTTCAGGATTTTACATCACCTGCAGCTCGCAAACCTATTGATTTGAAATTTGTTACACATATACTACGTGACGGCTACTATCCGCTTTCGGGTGATGATTTTATTACTCTTTTTTATTTTATTGTTGAATCAACTCTCGGCACCGCGCAGCAGGGCGGCCGTGCTGCGCATGCGTGAGAAGCAGGGGGCCTCTAGGGTGGAGAAGAAAAAAAAGAGCTGCTCAGGAAGCAGCAAGCCCCTCATCCTCTGAGCAAACGAATGCTACACGTCCAGAGAAAGAGGAGAAATAATATGAATGCTCAAGTCAAGTGTATTCACTGCACGTTATCGTGCAGTACGCCGTTACTGGTAATAGATATTATGTAACTATTCACTAAAACATTTTCCTTCCTGATTTGCCTAACATGTCCAAAATAAGCCTGATCAGCCCTGTAGTGTATAGGCTTATATAACGTACTACAGCCATTCTTATTTTTCAGGGGCTTATAACTGCGATAAAATGGAAGGCTATTACCAAGCAGTAAGAGAATTTCTAAAACTTTGTATTATACAAAGCACCCTGAGTATCAAGTGCTCATAGCCTGATGATGAAAATGCTGTTTTAAGTTAAAACCTGAACAAGATAACTGTTTTCTATTCAACATATAAAACGTTTAGTAAATAAAGAGAGACTAAATACAATTTATAACAAAAATGGAACACCGATGGACAGCTGAATAACCGAGCAAATCTACTTTAACTTGAAGTGAAGCAGAGTGTTTTACAAATCATCCCCTACACAGTGATTCCCAAACTGTGGGGCTGTCCCCCTAGGGGGAGGGGGCGCGATGTAACAAAAAGAAAACAAGAATCGAAAATATGAAAAATACATCTATTGAAACCATAACAAATTAACTCAAACTACATTCTGATGCTAGAAAAATAAATATAGAGTTAGATAAATGTCGCTAAAAGTTAAGTAGGTATAATAAAACGTGCCTCTATGTTATATCATTACTTAAAAAGAACAAATTGGTATTAGGGGCTCCTTTCAAAAAAAAGAAAAACGTTAGGGGGACACGATTACGTATTTGCGACCCAAGTTTTCATAACACAGTTTTAAAGGTTGAGAAATGCTGTCCCTTCAAACTAAAATCTACAAAGAGGAAGCCCCCAATTGCCTTGGTGAAATGGATCCAAAGCTGACATATTGATTGAATTGGTAAATTCAGAGCTTTTAAAAAGTGAGTAGTCTGGATTTTTACACCATATGATTAAGTTACTGTCACAGAAACAAGGACTGCTGAAACTTATAAAATGTAGGTATAACAGTTAAAAACCTAAAGAGAATAATAATTGGGGTGTAAGCAAAATGTTCTGATCCACCAAAATAAGGTTTACTGAACAATGCACAAGATGGAAAAAGGAGGTACCAGATTAAAAAACATTGTTGAATCCTGACTAGTACCGTGTTAATATATTGGATACTCTGTGCCTGGTAAAGTATCTTAAAACATATCCCAGTAACACACGCACTCAACCATCTGCTGAAGATGGCTCGTTGCACCGTTTAAAAACTCTGCGATAGAAAATTACCGTTAAAAACCCTTTTAAATCAGAAGGGAGGGTTTTCTCGGACCCCTATTAAACGCGTCCATTCCTTTCATTACTAGTTTAATAGGATCACGGGTATAAATATGAATACACTCGCAAGCAAACTTTTTAAAATCTAAAGACTTGAATAAAAACAGACAGCCTGATCTCAGAGCCCCCGTGTATTAAGATATAAATTCTTGGGTCCGTGTTCAGGGTTCAGTCAATCTGTCTCCAGCCGGCTGTCCAAATGAGAATTTTTATAAAGCATAAATGTTTCGTTATCAGACTTTTAAAACAGGCGGCTCCGTACAAAAAATAACCGAGTACATAGTTCAGAATACTGACGTCTTATGTCCGAGCTATTACACACACCCGGCCTGCTCTTTTAAACCAGGCCTGAATATTCTCAGAGGAGAGAACCTGTTTGAATTTCAGACGCCGAGACAAAACTTAACTGATTGTAAAGCCCGTTTCGGTAAGAGAAAAAAAAACTAATATTGCTTCAGTCCTATGAACATTAATCGTCGTACACGCAGATAGAGAGATAGAAATATAAAATGCTACAATTTATATACACACGAGCGCGCTCACGCTCCTACACATGCGCTGTGTGTAAATTAACATGCTGATAATTCCTGCACACTGTAAACAAATATTTTTAAAATGGAATTACCGGAGAATCAACTTGGAAAATATTAAGTATAAAATATAAGGATTCATCCCTCCGTTTTAAAACATGCTCGTTTAACACTTATAATAATCCTGAACGGTGCTTACCGTTATATTGACTGTCGGTGCTCTGTGCAGATGGCCGGACACCGAAAAGTCCTGTATTTTTTAAAAAAGGTCCTTCGTTATGCATAGATTTATTTTAGCAAATGTGTGGCCTCACTTTAAGTGTGTTTCAAACTGAACCTTATGTTAAAGTAATTATGTGTGAACATCTTTTGTGTCGGTATAAGGATTGATCAGTCCTAATAGCTACACCCCCACCCCCCTTAGCTTCAGGATGTCAGAGCTGATGACCGTGAACATCCGTGTATTGTTCGGGTTGAAAAGTCAACTTTGTAAGCATTCGAAATCTTTTAATATCACAAGGTGAGACCATTTTTACACTGCCCCGAACGATCTGAGCCTTGCTGAGGTGCTTAAGACAATTTCACTTGGCAGGGATTTTTTAAATATATAACTCCTGGGGGTAAAATTTATACGTCTCAAACGTTATTTAAAAGGATCCTGTTGCCTATTATTTTACAGATCTTATATCGATCTCGTTATCATTAAAAACTTTTACATTTCGTGGGGTTTAGCTCCTGATACGCATGCGCTGAGAACGCAGCGCCCGAGGCTCGTAGCCTTGGGGGTAGGGTCTAAACCACTCTGCTCGAAGGACGCATCCTGTGGGTCTGTCAGTTTCCTGGGGCTGTGCGGTCAGAAAGTTTGCCTGCTCTGCGTGCACGCGCAGCGGTCTGCTCCAACAGTAGACGGAGAGAACCGGGCAGCTTGTGTTTATAAACTACAGGCAGCCTGCTCCGAGACAGACAGCCGGACAGCACCCTGCGGGGTGAAGTAAAGGCTTTTTCAGCTTAGAGACGGTCTGTGAGGTGAAGAAATCATTTACTTAGATAAAGGAATAGATATTTTAAACCACAGAGTTTCTTGCCCAAAGCACTAGAGACAGGAATGGACCCAAGAGGCTTGGATGGTAGGGGCCCTTCCTTAACATGTTGGGTTGCGTGTGCGTGTGTGTGTGTGTGTGTGTGGAGGCGATCTCTCCTCGGGCTACAGGCAGAGGCCTCCTGCTCCGAGACAGAGAGCCGGACAGCACCCGGCTGGGGTGAAGTAATGGCTTTCTCAGCTTAGAGAGCGTCTGTGAGTTGGTTTAAATAAAAGGTTAGATATTTTAAATAATAGATACAGAGATTTTCTTACCCAAAGCACTAGAGTCAGGAATGGCTATAAGGCAGAATGGACAGGCTGAAACATGTGTGTGTTTGTCTCTCCTCGGGGAGAAATGATCAAGGACTGGCCTGGGGCTGGACTCAGAGTCAAAATGACTATGATGGCCATCCGTTGTGTGTGCGTGTGTGTGTGTGTGTGTGGAGGCGATCTCTCCTTGGGCTACAGGCAGAGGCCTCCTGCTCCGAGACAGAGAGCCGGACAGCACCCGGCTGGGGTGAAGTAATGGCTTTTTCAGCTTAGAGAGCGTCTGTGAGTTGAAGAAAATCATTTTGACTTAAATAAAAGGTTAGATATTTTAAATAATAGATAGAGATTTTCTTACCCAAAGCACTAGAGTCAGGAATGGCTATAAGGCAGAATGGACAGGCTGAAACATGTGTGTGTTTGTCTCTCCTCGGGGAGAAATGATCAAGGACTGGCCTGGGGCTGGACTCAGAGTCAAAATGCCTATGATGGCCATCTGTTGTGTGTGTGTGTGTGTGTGTGTGTGGGCGGTCTCTTCCTCTAGGGGCGGGGGATCGGAAGGGGGCGTCCTCAGGGTTAACCGACCGTGGGCAGGAAACTAAGTAAGAAGACCTGCGACCACCAAGAGGTGCGGACGGCAGGGTCTGCTACAGACTTGCCTGAACTTGTCCTCGGGAGAGGTGGGGGCGGGTTCAAGGAGGGGGCACCCATCCATCAAATAAAGTCTTGGCCATTTCCCGGGGTAAAAACAGGATGGGAGGGTTCAAGGAAGGGACAGGTGTTTCCTGGTTTAAAAACAGGATGGGAGGGTTCAAGGAAGGACCGGACATCCACCAAACGGATCTTGGCCGTTTCCTGGAGTAAAAACAGGCAGGGCGAAGGTCACGGAAGTGACGGACTTCCGGCCGGGAAAACCGGAAGGGGGCGGGAGTTTATGACGTCAATCAAAAAGGGGCGGGGCTTAACTCATCAATCATTTTTTGACATTTTGACAGAAGGTGTAGTCATATAACTACTCACCATCCTAAGAAACCCAATCAGATTAGGGTTGTCTTTGATTCAAGCACACGGTGGATGTATCATTGAACAATGTGCTACATAAAGGCCCAGACCTCAACAACAGTTTGTTAGGAGTTTTAATCCACTTTAGAAGGGAGTGAGTAGCATTTACAGCAGGCATTTGACACATTCTACTGCTTTATTGTGAGAAAGGACCATAGGAATTTCTTAAGATTCCTGTGGTATAGAGATAATGACATGTCTAAGGACATTGTGGAGTACAGGATGAAAGTTCATGTCTTTGGTAACATTCCTTCATCAACAGTTGCCATTTATGGATTTAGAATGCAGCTGAAGCAGGAATATGGCACAGACCCACGGCATTTTGAAGACAGACACTTTTATGTGGATGATGGGCTTATGTCCTTGTCTTCAGGTGAAGAAGCTATTGACCTGTTGAAAAGGACTAAAGAGTCACTTGCTGATTCAAATATTCATTTGCATAAAATCGGTTCTAACAGCCCAGTTGTTATGCAAGCCTTTCCCTCTGAGGATCATGCTGAAGGCATAAAGGACTTAGACTACAGGGAAGATACAGAACCCAATCAGTGCAGTTTGGGTCTTTGCTAGGAAATAGCAGCAGACACCTTTACATTCAAAATGTCAACAAGTGATAAGGCATTCACAACGCAAGCAAGGTGTTTTATCCATGATTAATAGCTTTTTTGACCCCCTTTGGTTTGGTTGCTCCAGTGACCATACAGGGTAGGGCTTTGCTGCGGGAGCTTGTTGCAGTGTCTGTGAATGGGACACACTGTTGCCAGAACAAAAATGTCAAGAATGGGAAACTTTGAGGAATGTACTACAACATTTGCACTATCTGCATATTCCACGTGTATACTATCGGCTCTATATCTAATGCGGCACACAAGGAACTTTTGTGTGTTTTCTGATGCATCTACTAAAGTCATTGGGGCTGTGGCCTACATTAGAAGTATTAGCAAAGAGGGGAAAATTGATGCGGGCTTTGTCTTTGGAAAAGCCAGGCTGGCTCCTCTATCTGAGCCTACTATTCCGTGGCTCAAGCTGCGTGCTGCCGTAACGGCAATGGAAATTGCAGAGATCATCCTCTGTGAAACAGACTTGGAGCCGGACATAGTAAAGTTTTACTGTGTCAGCAAAGTTGTGTTAGGCTACACACACAGACTAGATGCTTCTATGTGTATGTGCACAACAGAACTCAGCGCATTCATCAGTCAACAAAGCCTGAGCAGTGGTTCTGCATACCTTCAAATGAAAACCCAGCTGATTATGCATCTAGGTTCATCAGTGAGTAACATCTGGCAGAGACAATATGGTTTACTAGACCAGATTTCCTCTACAAGCACCCTGAAAATCAACAAGGGACATCAGTGTTTTTTGAGCTTGTGAACCCTGACAAAGATGGTGAAATATAGTAAATAGCTACAAACTGTGCTACTCACATTCAAGTAAAAGAATGGCTGACCACCGACTGCTTTAAAAAATTCTCTACCTGGGACTCATTAGTTAGAGCTATAGCCCTCTTTATTCACATTTCTCGCTCCTACAAGGCAGCTCAAAACATCACTGAATGCAGAGGCTGGCAATACTGCCTTAAACCATGTACACCTGATACAATCAGGCTTCAAATACCATTATTAAGTCCGTCCAGACTGAAGCATATGTGAAACAGCAAAATTTGCTTGATAATGGGAAAATTGCAGATAAAACCAGTTCACTTTTTAAACACAACCCCAAAGTGGGTGAAGGTCTTATCAGGATTGGAGGTCGGCTTAAAAACGCGCAACTGGAGAGTGAGAAAAGTATCCACTCACCTTGCCTAGACACCATATTTCTATGTTGCTAGTACACTACTATCTATACTACATATGAAAAATCAGGGCTGTCACTTTACAGAAGAAGCTCTTAGAGCCACAGGCCGGTGGATAAACGGAGGCAAGAGACTTGTCAGCTCTATCTTACATACCTGTGTCACCTGCAGAAAGCTCCATGGAAAGGTGACAGAACAGCAAAAGGCAGACCTACATCTTGAATGTGTCACTGCAGCGCCCCTCCTTCACATATGCAGGAATTGATGTTTTTGGCCCTTGCACAGTGACTGTCAGGTGTACTAGATGAGGATCAGCAGAAGATAAAGAATGGGCAATTTTGTTTACATGTATTAGCACGAGAGCTGTACATATTGAAGTGATATCATCTCTGGATACTTCAAGCTGCATTAATGCCATGAGAAGATTTTTTGCCATACGAGGGCTTGCAAAACAACTTAGATAGGATTGTGGTACTAACTTTGTGGGAGTATGTAAGAAGCTGGGATTTGTCAAAGATCAGCCAAATCAAAACATCAAAAGGTACCTTAACACACAAGGTTGTGCATGGGAATTTAACCCTCCTCATTCCTCTCATATGGGAGGGGCTTGGGAGAGAATGATAGGAGTGGCTCATAGAATTCTGGACTGCATGTTAAAACAAAAGAAACTTTGTCTCCCTCATGACGTTCTGTGTACTTTATGGCTGAAGTTACTGCTATTATAAATGCCAGGCCTCTAGTTCCTGTATCTACGGATCCTGACTCACTCATTTATTTTGACACCTGCTACATTTCTTACACAGAAAATTGGTGGTTCAACTCCGCCAGGAGAACTTACAGACAAGAAGCCATACAGAAGTCAGTGGAGAAGAGTACAAGCCCCTGCCGACAAGTTCTGGACCCGCTGGTGACAAGGAGCATCTTTCTATGCTTCAGCGGTGCCACAAGTGGAATAAATGTCATTGGGACCTTCAAAAAGGAGATATTGTGCTTCTAAAAAATTCACAAACCACACGAAATAAGTGGCCAATGGCAGTGGTCAAAACAGTCTCCTTCTTCTTCGGCCAACAGTAGCCCAATTTCCGCCAGCACCCTGTTGGCTAACAGTACTGGTGGCGCTTGTTGTTAACCCAGGGCTCGACCGATCCGGTATGGAAATTTGTATTGTTGTCCACATATTGATTTGGAAAATTTTGACACCAGATGTCCTTCCCAACGTAACCCTCCCCATTTATCCAGGCTTGGGACCAGCGCGAAGAAACACACTTGTTTGTGCATCCCCTGTGGCTAGGTTTGCTTCCCCTAACATAACCTTATGAATATTTACGTAAATAGTTGGAAATAGTTAGGAAGCAGAAGTAGAATTACAGGAAATCGAAGCAAAACCTTTTCACTCTAATTTCATAAAATCGAAATAAAATTGGAGCAAGGCACTATCTCCTCACTCTATGAATCTTTTGTGAAGTAGAGTTTGGTTGCTGTGTACTTTCTGGTTCAAACACCAAAGAAGAGAACAGCACATGCTTCTACTATGGAGATCATGGTCATAACACCTTTGCCTTTGTGCTGCTCAAAGAGTCAATGGCATGCCTGTGGACTATAACAGGAACCAACATTGCACCAGACTGCTTACATTGTACAGTTTTGAAAAACTGACAACTGGAGGTTTTGCTGCAGTGCAGAGGGAAACTCATAGATTTAGACTTCAACAGTATTTAATGGCAATAGTACAGTAATCCCTCGCTATATCGCGCTTCGACTTTCGCGGCTTCACTTTATAGCGGATTTTATATGTAAGCATATTTAAATATATATCGCAGATTTTTTGCTGGTTCACGGATTTCTGCGAACAATGGGTCTTTTAATTTCTGGTACATGCTTCCTCAGTTGGTTTGCCCAGTTGATTTCATACAAGGGACGCTATTGGCAGATGGCTGAGAAGCTACCCAACCAGAGCGCGTATTACGTATTAAATAAAACTCCTCAAATATATTGTGAGCACGAGGGTTGTTCACACCCCTAGAGGATACGGCCACTCATCAAAAAACGCTGAAAGATTATCTTCACATTGCTGCCATCCTTGCTGGGCTTACATATGGCTGCTTTGTCAAGCAATATGCTTCCCGCACTGTGCTTCGCATACTTAAAAGATCAAACAGCACGTATTGATTTTTGATTGTTTGCTTTTCCCTTTCTCTCGCTCGGACATTCTCTGCTCCTGATGGAGGGGGTGTGAGCAGAGGGGCTGTTCGCACACTGGCCTAGAGGATACGGACGCTCCTCTAAAAAATGCTGAAAGACTACCTTTACATTGTACATCCTTGCAGCTTGCTTTGTCTGGCGGTGCTTCGCATACTTAAAAGCCAAACAGCCCTATTGATTTTTGTTTGCTTTTTTCTCTCTCTCTCTGACATTCTCTGCTCCTCACGCACACTCCTTTGAAGAGGAAGATATGTTTGCATTCTTTTAATTGTGAGACGGAACTGTCATCTCTGTCTTGTCATGGAGCACAGTTTAAACTTTTGAAAAAGAGACAAATGTTTGTTTGCAGTGTTTGAATAAAGTTCCTGTCTCTCTACAACCTCCTGTGTTTCTGTGCAAATCTGTGACCCAAGCATGACAATATAAAAATAACCATATAAACATGGTTTCTACTTCGCGTATTTTCATCTTTCGCGAGGGGTTCTGGAACGCAACCCCCGCAATAGAGGAGGGATTACTGTATACACATTGATTTGCTTCCTTTATAAATTAAGATCTAATTAGCAGTAATAATAATAACAGCAATAATAATAATGATCCAGGTATTCAATGTGCTGCTACGTTGTTATTTGATATAGCCAAAAATATCACTTGTGACGTGATACAACAACACAATCAATTTTAATACAACTACCACTAATACTACTAATAATAAAGATAATAATGTAAAATACTACTACTTTTAAAAAAAAGAGACTTACTACTGAATGTGTTTAATAAACTTGCTTAGTGCAGTCAAAATGAAGCTGCATGTTTAGATATTTAAAAAAATTACATAAATGTATCACCTACACTTGTGAATTTGTCAAAACTTAATTTTGTCTTTCCAATGGCAGCAGATAACAATATAGCATTAACTAAATCAGTAATGTTAGTGGACAATAAAATTAACTAATAATTGAAGTTAATCTGAGCCAATTGCTCTTTTTGTATGTCGAAGTTGCTTGCTTGGTCCTTTCTCACATTTCAGCCATTAACTAACTAGTAAGCAAGAGAGCCTGTGTGTTAGTAACATTTACAAACATGTTTTTAAAGCAACAGCACTCAGAACACTTCATATGCCGACTAGGGGTTAGCAACCTTTAATAATATGTAGGTCCCGAGGTCTACATGGTGGTAAAAAATAATCCTTAACCATGTGTTAGCAAGGTACTGTAACATCAGATAATATCTGTTAAACACTTGATATCAAAACTATTACACATAATGCTGCTCCACTACTCCAGTAAATCGCTACCTTTAGTGTAGTGGAAATCGAAGTAATATTAGCTAGCTTACTGGAAGTTAGACAAATTTAGACTTCTAAACACAACTGTAAGTGATGCACAAGCTGCTTCTTCATGCTTTTATTTTTGTTTTTCTTTTCTACACTTCTCACTGCTGTTGTCTAGAATCCATTTCTCTGCTTGTTAATGGAAAATTATTACAAAAGGAGACTGTCAACAACATTAACTTGACAGCAATAACCCCAACAGAGTCAATCTGTAGACATCCACAACTCCGCTCCGCTGAGGTTGTCGCTTTACAATGTACAGTCATATGAAAAATTTTGGGAACCCCTTTCAGCCTGCATAATAATTTACTCTACTTTCAACAAAAAAGATAACAGTGGTATGTCATTTATTTCCTAGAAACATCTGAGTACGGGGGTGTTTTCCGAACAAAGATTTTTAGTGAAGCAGTATTTAGTTGTATGAAATTAAATCAAATGTGAAAAACTAGCTGTGCAAAAATTTGGGTACCCTTGTAATTTTGCTGATTTGAATGCACGTAACTGCTCAATACTGATTACTTGCAACACCAAATTAGTTGGATTAGCTCGTTAAGCTTTGAACTTCATAGACAGGTGTGTCCAATAATGAGAAAAGGTATTTAAGGTGGTCAATTGCAAGTTGTGCTTCTCTTTGACTCTCCTCTGAAGAATGACAGCATGGGATCCTAAACGCAACTCTCAAAAGATCTCAAAACAAAGATTGTTCAGTATCATGGTTTAGAGGACGGCTACAAAAAGCTATCCCAGAGGTTTAAACTGTCACTTTCAACTGTAAGGAATGTAATCAGGAAATGGAAGGCCACAGGCACAGTTACTGTTAAACCCAGGTCTGGCAGGCCAAGAAAAATACAGGAGCGGCATATGCGCAGGATTGTGAGAATGGATACAGACAACCCACAGATCACCTCCAAAGATCTGCAAGAACATCTTGCTGCAGATGGTGTATCTGTACATTGTTCTACAATTCAGTGCAATTTGCACAAAGAACATCTGTATGGCAGGGTGATGAGAAAGAAGCCCTTTCTGCACTCACGCCACAAACAGAGTCACTTGTTGTATGCAAATGCTCATTTAGACAAGCCAGATTCATTCTGGAAAAAAGTGCTTTGGACTGATGAGACAAAAATTGTTCTGGAATGGCCGTCACAGAGCCCTGACATGAATATCATCGAAAATCTATGGGATGATTTGAAGCAGGCTGTCCATGCTCGGCAGCCATTAAATTTAACTGGAGAGATTTTGCATGGAAGAATGGTCAAAAATACCTCTATCCAGAATCCAGACACTCATCAAAGGCTATAGAAAGCATCTAGAGACTGTTATATTTGCAAAAGGAGACTCAACTAAGTATTGATGTAATATCTCTGTTGGGGTGCCCAAATGTATGCACCTGTCTAATTTTGTTATAATGCATATTTTCTGTTAATCCAATAAGCTTAATGTCACTGCTGAAATACTACTGTTTCCATAAGGCATTTCATATATTAAAATGAAGTTGCTACTTTGAAAGCTCAGCCAATGATAAACAAAAATTCAAAGAATTAAGAGGGGTTCCCAAACTTTTCACATGACCATACTTCAGTGATGTTACACGTTATGCCCAGTTACATTATGGTTAAGATTAAGGTTGTAGGAGATATCCGACACAAACCAACCAAACTAAATGATAAAAAAGTGCAATCCAATTGGCTGTCCAGCAGAGATCTTGAATCGTAAAGGTCTGTGAACCCCCAAAAGGCCGCCACATCAGTCCTCTGATCTTGGGTCCATTGCACAGTGTATGATGTATGCATAGGAAGGTGTAGCGCTGTCAAAGTAGAAAGCAACATTTTCTTTTGATAGACTACCACTATTCATTTAGGGTCATGCACACTATCATGATTAAGATCCTACAACCCTTGTGTCTGTAATGTCACAAAAAAGTTACAAGTAAAAGGAAAAGCTTGTAAAAAAATCAACCAAAAATTAAAGCTTTTGTTCTTTTGGAACATTCAGGAAACCTCATTTATACTGTGTATTTTATCTTCTATGTCTTGCATTTAATCCTTCCATACAATCAAAGACACTATATTGTATAGTGTATAAACAAACAGTACTCTTCTTAAAATGAATGTGTATTAGTTACTTTGATTTAGGTAAACAGCAGCGAACAACATCAACATTATCAAGTATCCTCTGTCCAAGAACAAATGACTCATATGTTAACTTTTGTCTTTTGTTTAGATACCAAAGATAGCACAAACAGCAGTAAATGTAGCAAGTGTGCACTTTCATCTTTTACTCAAAAGTATTGTCAGCATTTGTTTAATTAGCACTACAACTCCCTATAAGCTACCCTTTGCCAATTGTGATCAGAAATTCTGGTTGTTTTTAGGCTTGCATCAGTAAACTTGTTTTCTAGTTTGTCTCTGAGTGTTCACATTACAAAAGAGCAGTGTTTTGCAGCTCAAATGGTGTGTTACTGTATTTTCCCAGAAGAAGGTAAAATAGCTGATATTTACTCAGAAGCTTATTTAAGCATAAGTGAATGTGTAAAACAGCATGTAGAGCGTATTACAAATTATACATATTTGCATAACCAAGTAAAGCAATAATGGAAGTCCTACATAACACCTGCTACCTTGGTCACAGCACTAGAGCATTAGTGTTTTCTTTCTGTAGTGGTGTTCTTTTGCTCCCTTTCTGGATTTTTTTATATGTTTTGAGATTTTTCTTTATTTTGGATTCTTCTGTTTTATTTAATTTTGAATCTTGGATTTGTTTCTTTAGTCTATGAAGTTTTTTGCATTTTGTATTTAATACCTTGAAATGAGAAGTCAAGCAAAATGACACCTTTTATTGGCTAACTAAAAAGATTACAGCATGCAAGCTTTTGAGGCAAAGCTTGCATATTGTAATCTTTTTAGTAGGCAAATAAAAGGTGTCATTTTGCATGACTTCTCATTTCACCCATAATGAATAACATTGTACAACACCCTACTACTACAGTATTTAATACCTTCTAATTGGTTTTCAAATTAATTTGAAAATAGAATTTAGCATTTTGGCATTCACCTTAATTTAATAAAAAAATCTTGCCTTCAATCACAACCTCAATTCAAGTTGAAATGACCCATGGTCACAGGATACTTTTAAATGCCAGCACTGAGTTACTTCTGGGACTGGAAAGTACACATTGCAAGCCACATTTAACATAAAAGGGCTTAGACAAGCTTGAAGTGGCATGAATAACATAGGCTACTGTACATCCTGTCCTTCATCCTCCAATGTCCTTTCATTAGTTATCAATCCTTGCGTTATCTGTACATAAAACTGGTATTTTTGTTAAAACAGACAAATAACACAGCAAATACGAGCAGCCAATGTAACACAAGAATATTTATTGAAAATTTAAGAATACATAACTTTGTTATGATAAACTTGCCAAATATAATTTAAATCATTCTTCAGACTGTTTAAACAATAAAAATATCTGAACGTTAAACAAATAAATTGGCTCAGAACTAAAAACAAATTTCAGAGTCAGCATCTTTAATTTGATTACTTTGAAAAGTCAAAAAGAATGATGGTTTAAAATATTTTAACTATCTTTTTTGGAAGACAACACTGACTTAAGCTAATAATATTAACATAATTGCTTGTCAGGCATAGTACTTCAAAAATGGTATTAATGAAAGGCATATTGCTAATTAGTCAGTAACAAATATGGGGACCTTTGTTTTGAAAAATCTTTAATGTACTTTTGAACATTAGATTAAATCAGTTTTGTTGACCTGTTCAAATATAAAATACATAACAACATGAAAAAACATTCATTGAGTGATCTCTCTTTAAACAAATCTGGGAAATTTCAATATATGTACAGTGTTTGTTCTATTGAATACAAACCAAGTGTAAAAAACACGTTACATATACACATACATATACACACGCGCACACACACACACACGGGGATACCCAAAAATAACCGGAATTGGAAAAAAAAATTACTTTAATAATTTTTACTTACTGAAACATTAGTCTCCTTCAAAGTATTCTTCATGAATGCACTTGTCCCAACAATTTTCTCCAGTGATGGAAACATTTTTGGAATTGCTAAAGAGGAATGTTGTCCAATGCCTTCAACAATTTTTCTTTGACTTCCTCCACAGTACAAAAGCAATTTCCTTGGAGTTCTTTTTCCATATGTGGGAACAAGAAAAAGTCGCACTGACTGAAGGTGTTGGACAACGTTCCTCCTCAGCAATTCCAAAAATGTTTCCATCAGTGGGAAAACCATTGGGACAAGTGCATTATTTTTGGATAGCTCCTCTCATTCACACACACATTTATATATATATATATATATATATATATATATATATATATATATATATATATATATATATATATATATAACAGATGAATTTTTAGTAACATCTAAGAGTTTGTCCTTCAAACAGACTTTCACATTTATCCAAATTATCCATAGACAAATGAGATGTGAATTGCCAGTCCAGGTCTCAACAGCAATATGGAAAATATGAAATAAGACCTCAAAATGACCTCACAGTGACTGCTGCATGGCCAGTGTCAAGTTTCTGTAGATGTTTCATATATATTCCTTCCTAGAAGATGCAGTTATTTAAATAATTCAATATATTTAGATGACACTGAGTGTTTTAAAGTGGATGTGAAAACCCAGGCTTTCTTAAATGCAACATCAGAATGAAGGATTTTATCCTAGTTGTCTCAAGTCACAAGGACTTATTTAACTTTTATTTTATTTTTAAATAAGAATTGCATGTACCCGACAATTATGGAGTTGCTTGTTAAAATATTTATTCATACATACTGTAATAGAGGCACTCTTCTCAGTGGACACCTTGCAGACAGAAACATCAAAAGTAAACAAAAACTGCATGATAGTTTCAAACATCATTGCCCTCTCTCTCTTTACACTACCTCATATGTGTCTACTAAACTACTAACTAATTTAAACTAAATGAGGTAGTGGCTCAATTCTATATAGAAAGAGATTTACTGCTATAAACAAAAGTTTACAAACACTAAAGAAAGATGCAAAAATAAAAAATGAGCACATTTTTGGGAGATGGAAATGAAAAACTTTGAAAAATAAATTACACCTTAACAGTGGAACTGCTATTAATTTTTTTATGTAAAAATCAACACTTGCCCCAAGAGAGACTCTGCTGATCTGTTCAGTGGTTTTAAACAAGAAAGGTTGCAGATTGAGTTACTAACAACTACTATTATGTTTAATTCATATCACCATTTCAAGATGCAATCAAATTCTATCAGATATAATTTGTCAATTTAAACATGATTGTTCAACACAACAAAAATTCTAACCCTTTTCCTTGTGTAACCTTTCAGGAACAGAAACTAAAATATTTTACTGCTTTGTTTCTTATTCAATGAAACGTATTTGTAAATGATTGACATAAAACAAAGATATATAAACAAGTGTCAATTGCACTTGACAGCTAACAATATTGTTTTGCACTTTATATGTGACGTTTTGTTATAAATGCCTGACAAATGCCAATAAGAGTGACAAATATATACTTCATAATACTGTAATAATGCCCAGTCATACCGCAGTTGGACAGGAAATTTAGTAAATAGTGTAACAAGTGGTATTTTTAAATTTAAAGAACAGCCAAAGTATTCTGTTACCACCTTGAATAACCTTTGCCTTATGTTCACATTGTTTCACAATTTACTGACAATATTTTGCTCTTTAGGGGAGCTGAAAAACTATCAATTAAGTGAAGAAAAAAATGTCCTAAAATATGATCAAATATAAGCGCCTAATATGCTGGGGAAAAAACAAGAGCCTAAAAAATTTGATTGCAAATTATAGAATAACAATACAAAACTGATGGTTTAAGTTTCCTGGTAGTGTGCACATTTGTCATTGGGTGCTGTTTGCTTACCTGACGGTTCTAATCCAATCCTCTCTCCAGCACCTAGGAACAACATGTGATTCTAAAAAGTTGTTTGTTTTAATGCTCTGATGTTTGTTTTAGATGCTGACTCTAGGCAACCTCCTGCAAAACGTTTGAAAAAGACACAAGACAAAAAATAGGAGGCAGACATATATGTTAACTTCCTAGTACAAAATAATCTCCTGTGACAGTTATGAAAATTAGATATATTATTTATATAAAAAGTCACACTACACAATTCTCCAAAAATTACTTTGTAAATTAATTAGCCTGTGATTACTCAGGTAAATTATGAGAAGTGCTATCAGTATAAAGGTGTTTACATATTTTTCCCCCCACAAGGATAGCTAAAGACATTGTGTAGGATTGCAAGGTATACTGGGAAATCATTCAGGTAAAGGTCTCCACTGCCATGCAAGACAGTTCAAATGCTAAGGCATCAGACAGATCAAAATCTGTAAAACCTTGTGAAAAATAATATTCTGATGTGCATCTGATCCTGATCCAATTTGTGTAAAAATGTCTGCCATATAGAGTAATCATTAAATTGTAGAAGCTGTGTGTATTTCTACATTGCTTGACAAAGAAATTAAAAAAAGATGAATATTAAAAAAAAAAACAAAAAACAAAAACAAAACAAAAACCTTAATGCATAAATAAATATAACAATGGTTCTATAAAGTCTTTTAAAAATGATGGGCTTTATTAGTATTAACTCCGATGTTTTCTAAATGCAATAGAATAAACCAAGTGTGTAAAGATGTAAATTCTATCAGCTTAGGTGGCATTTATTTATCATTAAAACAATATGAATTATTAACACTATAAAGTAGGAACAATTTCAACCAAAAAAAAAAAATAGTAAAATAAAATAATTTTAACATGAACTTATTCGCTAAAATAATTCAGTTACACTGTTTGCAAGTTCATTGAATGAATGGATGTTGGACCATCAATAGCCATACCCAATACAAAATTTTATTCTTACCAGAATTTCTTTTAGAAAGTAACAAAATAATGACACATATGTATCTGATAAGTATATGTAATAACTAATAATAAAAATATGAAAATGTATTAGACTAAGAATATTATTGACACTTTGTCAGAAGATCTGGTTTTCAAGATTCTGCAAATATAATAAATTTCTTCAACAAAAAACAGCTCAAATAAAAGTGGGTTTTTAATTTTTTATTGTAAAATGTGATGTGAAATAAAAAATGACCATGAACGTTTATGCTTGTAAAAGTGCAGGGTATACAATAAAAAAGAGGGGTTAAGTATAAAAAACAAAACAAAAAAAAAAAACCATGCAAGCATCAAGGCCTCATAGTGTTAACAGTGAAGAACAGATTGCTACCTATCTTGTGCATAGCACCTTTACCAGCTCCCTCTTTCTATATCAAATTAAAACATAGAAGAATTACTTTTGTTTATTGACTACTATAGAAGGCAGAAGGTAAACTTTAATTCAGGAGTGGGTTGGGATATTGCGGCAATCCAGTTATTTGTTAAATGTATAAAGGGAAATTCATTTAACCAACCTTGCAGTTTCAAAACTGGACTGGAAGATGTTTGCTCCTTTGAAATTTAAACAGGAAGTTTTTCCTTCTGTCCTTTGAATTTTACAGTTTCATAGCAGTAATAATTTTCTTATGTCAATCATAAATCATAATCAGGT
Source organism: Erpetoichthys calabaricus (assembly GCF_900747795.2). Lineage (NCBI taxonomy): Eukaryota > Metazoa > Chordata > Cladistia > Polypteriformes > Polypteridae > Erpetoichthys > Erpetoichthys calabaricus. The sequence goes on from NC_041395.2 coordinate 191,838,405, forward strand.
CTGATTTTCTTTTTTAATGCCTACTTACATACATTCTGATAACTGAAAATTACTTTCCTTTTCATCACAAACTGCACTTTTCTACTGCAAAAAATAATTCTGAATTAGTAAAACAATCAGAAAAACATAATAGGGAAAAAAACAATGTGATGATAAAATGGATATTAGGTAATATAACTTTCAAAAAGTATGTATTTATGACTCATTGTAAGCTTGGCTCTTTACAACTGGTCTTGACTACTATAAAAAAAAATCAGCTTTACTTAATGTATAAAAGTTTTCTGGGCATTTTTGTTTCCTGAATGATGTACTTACTAATACTTTAATAAATAAATTTATGTTTGACTGTCTAATGCTGGAGTAACTCGCTTTTACAGATATTTTTTCAGTCTACTTATACTGAACACATGAAATATCATGAAAAAAATTAATTCTGTTGCTTGCATAATTGTCTGAATACTGCATGTGCCTAATGTGCTTTCACCAACAAGAGATTACAGGTTTACAGCATACTCTTAAAGCCTTTATTTACATAAGAAAAATAGATTGAAATATGTATAGATAAATACAATTAATGTGGCTATTTAATTTCTTAAAAAGAAATATTTCACTAATTTTAAATTTCTTGACTGATGTTCATAAAATTTTACAAATTATTATTTTAATGCTTATTTGCAGGGCTATTCCAATGATGCAAATTAAGTTACAGCATTGTAAAAATTGGTCAAGTATTTAAAAAATAAATAAATACTGACTGTGCATAGCACAGCTCTTCTCTAAAACCAAGACTGGCCATTCACCTCAATTTTACTTTGCTCCCCTATGTACATCTCCTCAGATACATCACAATTCAATATTAAACTCACTAAAAACTTAAAAAGATGGTAAGACAATAACATGCTGATTTGCATCCAACCAGCCAGATTACCAGCTAGAGCATCCTCCAAATACATCAAATTAATATTCCAACCCAAGAAATTAAAACCTGTGCCCATTTGGATGACAAGTGTTTAAACAACAAAAAGTAAAACATATATACAGTTTAGATTTTATAAACAAAGTATACTGTACCAAATGCTGTTAATATAGAATTCAACACAATTGATCTACTTTTGTAAATACATTAAGACATTACATTAGTGATACTAAGCTGCAAATGTATTTGCTTTTAACTTTAGCTCCTTTGGATTTTGCATATGAATGTTTTGTATTAGTCACTGCATATATACCGAGCAAGCACTTTTTAACATGCATTCAACTGTACATGAATCCAACCAAATGTACACTCCCTTTATCTTTAAAATTCATCTAGAAAATGCAAGACAGTATACAAATACAATTCTGCATCAGAACCATTTTTTGTTTTTGTATTGGCCAAGTTGGAAGATGTAAGATATGCAGCTGCGGTATAGAGGAACACCAGATCGAGTAAACTGTAGTGTTTTGGCAAATTGTTTAGGGCACAGTAAGGATTTTTTGTTTGTTTTAAACTGCATTTCATTTCTTTTGCAAGAAGTCCCAGTCGGAAACACAAGGGCATCAGCATCAAGGCTACAATGCTTGACTGAATGCATATCTCTCATCTTTAAACCTGAAAAACAGAAGCAAACTGAAATTTAAAAAAATGCAATGTAGAGGTAAATACTGTGTCGACAGAGCAAAAATATAAACCACTTGAAATCTATGTCATAGTGTATTTTTGAATAAAAAAGAATTTAGACGTCAACATTTTAAGCACACATTGCTTAATAGTATAAATGCCAAAGCAGAGAAAACATTAACAAAAGAAAACTGAACAATAATTTATACATGTTGACTTACTAAAATCCTTTAACAATGGATCAAAGCACTGACTTTTCTATAAATCCTGTTTTGCATTTTAAACTTTATAAATATGTTAGTGCAGACACATGCACTGCATTTAGAATATCTACTTTTTCACAAATTAGATAAATAGATGGTGATAGAAAAATAATACCATACTAGAAAAAGACTAATTTTAATTTACAAGTACATTTCTGCTTTCAGTTTGGATATTTTGAGTACATCTTCTACGAAAATAACATGAAATTCAGATTTATTTTTATTTTCATCTAGATTTTTTTATGTCAAATAAAACCAAGCATAGTATAAATTGAGAATAAAGATTAAAAACTATGATAAAGAGGCTGTCTGTGTGCAGTTAATCACTATTATACGTGATACATGTTAAAAGAAATGTATGTGTCAGTCTGAAATGGATATACAAATGTACTACACTGGTATCTACTGAATACGACACATATTTGTGTTCATAACGCCAACTCCAACATCCAAATCAAAGTTATGTCCAGCTTAACCGTCACCTGCAACAGATAATACTGGCATATTGATAGCCGCTGGTTTTACACTAGCTGCAAGGGATTGTACATAATGAAGCACAATAAATTGCACTGTACAGTTCAACATTGGATTTACATGGTTTTGAAAATTCTCTTTATTTTTTTAGTATTTATCCTCATGTTGTATATTTTGTTTTGACTCATTTTTATTAAAAACATATCTTTCTAGCAAAGCAAACTAAATCCAAAAGGGTTTTCCAGCTGTATGTATCTGTCACTGCACACAATTGACTTCTGTCCACATACTTTTGTGATACCACCAAAAATTCAGCCATTTGTTAACATATTAAATAATTGACAACTTATGAGCAGCTTGAAAATGAATGTGTTTAATCACTTAAGAGAAAAAGAGGGTACAGGAGAATTGGTTTATGGCCCAAATTGTAAAGATGTTGTGAGTGATTATCCTAAATATAAACCATTTAGAAAATGGTAGCGAAATTGGATCCTAGCCTGTTTAGTTTTGTTTCATTTATAAATAAAAGTTAACACTAGAATCCATGAAGCCTACGAAAAAACTTGTAATCCCGGGTCACCTGAAATTACATCGCACCTATCCAATAAAAGCATACACATGATTTTACACTATCAAATGTATGCTTTTATTGTATAAAAGTAATAAAAATAGCAACTCACACTACTCAAAATGGCAACTGGAGGGTCCGGAAATCGAACTCGCGACCTCTTAATTATGAGTCAGCAGTTCTTACCGCTGCACCACCCAAGAAGTCATTTCAGCATCATACTCTAAGCCAATTTCTTTTTCTTTGGTTATATTCTTGAATAAAAGCGTACTTGTTTTGTTATACTTGTACCTTTTGTGGAAGTGTTCATATGATATATGGACTTCAGTCTTCACACATTATACACTTCATGTCTACATTTTGTCAATTATTACTAAAACATGAATACGTTTCTGTTTTAGCTATGTGTTCAACAATTCCTGCCTCGCATTTCCTGTCATCCTACATTTACATAGATCGTTGCAGACAAGGAAAACACATGAAATGTATGTATTCCAAATGACAATATATTATTTACCCTATACAACTCCAGGAACCCCACATGCAGATAAACATACGTGAGTTCTGAGAATCTTCTTTGCGGCTTGAGCTGCATCTGTGGGAGGGATGGGATAGCAGGCTGCTTGCGCTGATCGACAGATTTGCAGAACAAAAGACACTAATGGAGAGGTACGAGGGAATGTAAGGTGGCGCCGGATTACAAGTTTTTCGTAGGCTTCAGGGATTCTATTGTTAATTGCGTGTATGTGATATCTTCAACACCTCAATATAATATCCATGTTTCATATGTACATACTTTATATTTGGTCCTGTGGTTTTGCTGTTGTAAAATGGCATTACACTTAATAAATATTAGTGCATTTATTAAATATTTATGGTTGTTTAATTGGCATCTTCTTTTTTAATATTAGAACAATTACATCTTGCCTGAAGAAGGGGCCTGAGTTGCCTCGAAAGCTTGCATATTGTAATCTTTCTAGTTAGCCAATAAAAGGTGTCATTTTGCTTGGCTTTTCTCTACATTCATAATGGCTAACACGGTACAACACCCTAGTACTAACAATCTTGATGAAAACATGACCTTTAGTCCAACAAATATTTCCAAACCTAATCCCTCTATAATGACTCAAGAAATTCTAGATTATCTGTCATTTTACATGGTTTGGTATTTTCTGCAAACAAACAGTTTATTATTTATATTCTTGTATTTCACTTCTCTTAATCTGATCAATAACCTCTCATGGGGGACCTTATCAAAAACTTTGAATCAAAATAAACAATATAATGCGAACCTCTAGGGTCATATGCTTTTGTTGCTTCCTCATTGAATTCCAGCACATTAGTAAAACACAATCTTCCCTGTGAATCCATGCTGACGGTTCACTAATACACCTGGTTCTTGCCATGTGATGCGATTTTGAATATGTGATCTGCCAAAAAATGCAAAATACATTATAGCCAAAAAATGCAATATGTATTATAATAGGGCTAATAGATTCTTATTGTTAAAGCACATCTAACCACCTAATCTCTATCCAGATAACTGCAAAATACTAAATCTTGAATGGGTTTAACATAATGTGTTATAAAAACAGTTAATGATTATGTCCAAAAACCTCTTCCCATGTACTCTGTTACTTGCAAGGTTAGTGCAGTTATTATCTAGGTAAAGTGACCCTTGACTATAATATCCCTTTCTAAACTAGTTTTATAAATAATACTAAAAATGATGCATAGTGATGGTCTGCATTGGATGGTTGATAAAACACTCACAATATCAGACCTCTATGCTCAAGTCAAATCATGACCCGAGAGAAGTGGACATAAGCGTTTCTTAACATAACAGGTAACTCCTCCTCTTCAAATTTTGTTTACCTTTTCTAAATAGTGTGGGGAAAAAAGAGAAAAATTGGATGGGGCCAGTATGGAGAAAAGGTGGTGAGGTGGCCAAGGGAATCCTTGCCTTGGAGCTGCATAAAAGGCACTCCAGGAGTAGACCAAATCACTCCTACTGAGCTGTGAAGAGCAGGAGTGATTGGGGATCATAGGGAATTTGCAGATGCTGGTGGAAACGACAGGGGAGATGAAGCAGGGCTCAGCATATCCTGGTGAACGCTGAGGCATGATAACCGGCACAGGAGTCAAGGAGGGGCTCCCACAGATCCTGTGAATGCTGACGTGATAAGGAAGGTAAAATCATGCTCAGCGGAATGGAGGCTAGGACAGTAGTCGAAGGACTACTTCATCCAAGAACTCCGCCCCAGTGAGCATATACAAAGATGAGTGAGCAGGAAGAGACTACAGTGTGAAAGAGATATCACTGGACAGAAGATTTTATAGGAGATCCTCGAGGTCTGATATTATTATAAATAGTTTTTTTAACTATTTATTGTCATTTTTTATTTCTTATTTTAATTCAGTAACTTGAGCACTGTTGTATGGATTTTTTTGTTTAGAAGAAGCATCATAGTTTATTTCTTTTGGGCATTGCTAGTTATTAGAATAAAGAGCACTTTGCTCCTGCTGCTATTATTGTGTGTCCTCATTCACCTATTCCACCTCGGTCTGTGACTATCAATAACTCGTTCAAGGACATAATGCTAGCTGTGGGCAATCCGTGCCTCACCTAAACTCATCCCCATACTGCTGACTTAGCCAGGTTACACATTCACTGGCAGGAAGACGCCCAACCTCTTGCTGCATCCAAACGGTGCCATCTTTCGCCTTTACGCTTGGTGCAGCTGCGTTGTTCTTATGTGTGAGTGGATGTTTCTTGCAGAGAGGGCTTCTGTTCTCTTTCTCCAATGCAGAACCCTCATCCTCATCCGAGTTCACCTCTGTTATAGCACGTCTTTATTTGAAAACTAACAGTGTCAGATCAGGTGGAGCGTGAACAGGACTAAGACAATGAAAGTGAATAATAAAACAAAACACTAACTTTTACAAGTACCATAAATTCACACTGGCTGTTACAGACTCAAATATATCAAATGTATGTTTTTATTCTATAATAGTAATAATAGCCGCTCACTACTCAAAGCAGTTAAGGTGTCGAGGACCCAGGATCTAACCCACAACCACTCGACTTGGAGACAGCAGTTCTCACCTCTGCACCAGCCAAGTAGACATATGTGTGTGTGCGTGTGTGTGTGTCGTACTCTATCCCAATTTTTTTTTACTTTGGTTAAATTCTGGAAAAAAGAGCAGTTTTTTTTTTTATATCTGTGTCTTTTGTGAAAGTGTTTATTTGAGATTTGGACTTCAGTCTTCACACATTATACATTTCACGTCAGCATTTAGCCAATTATTAGAAGAACAGAAAATGTATGTGTTCAACATTTCTTGCCTTGCATTTCCCGTCATCCAACATTTACAAAGTTCATTGTAGACACGGGACACACATGAAATGTATGTGTTCCAAATAACGATATATTATCTACCTATACAATTCAAAGCACCTCACACCCAGATAAACAGACTTGAGCTGGCAGAACTTTGTGTATGACTAAAGCTGCATCGGTGGGGCATGGGATAGCATGGGGCATGCCTGCTGCTGGTGCTGAGTAACACATCTGCAAAACAAAAGATCCTGATGAGGAGGTGCAAGGGAATTTAAGGTGGCCCGGGATTACAAGTTTTTTTGTAGGCTTCTAGCGCTAAATGTGGGCTACTGATTTCAAAGATATCTGGTGTATTTGCGTTAATACTCCTGTCCAACCCTTGACATGAAGTTATAACAAACCTGAGATGACCTAAACTCCTTGCTGCAACACCCAAAGTTCCTGCTTTAACACTAGAATTACCAAAGCCTATGAAAAACTTTGTAAATCCGGCCCACCTTAAATCCGTTCACTCCTCTCCATCAGCATCTTTTGCTTTGTAAATGTGTCGATAAACAAAAGTAGCAAGCAGCCTGCTATCCCATCCCCCCACAGCTGCAGGAAGGGCAAAATGCTCTCCCAGCTCAGAGTTCGCGGTCTTAGTCATTCGCAGATTTTTCCTTAGAACCTATCTAATAACTATTAGTGGAAACTGTAAATATCCTCCGCAATTTTTATGGCTTTTTTCGTGGCATAGGATGGTGAAAGTAGCCAATAGAATTTAAAACTGCGACTCCCAGCAGAGGCTCTGACTTGGTCTTATGCTGAGGGTGCTGGGGCTATTGGGGTCAAAGGATGTTAGCGCGGCTTTTGCAAAGGGGGCCGGTGACCAAAAGCAAAAAAAAAAGTTTTTGTAATTTGTGTTTCAAGTTCCTGTCTCTCTGCCTGCCTTCTGTTGGGTTACCTGTACTTATTCGTTTTGTCCTGGATCATTTTGTGATTGGCATCTGAATTGTCTGCCGTCTGCCTGTGTACATGAGGACTGTAAGTGGATTCATGGCCATCCTGCAAAGAAAGAAGCGTTCCTGAACCCGTCTTCACCATTTCAGGAACTTACGGTAGGACTATCTTTACATTCCCATTCAACATGCGGATCTCTGGAATATCTATTTTCATCATTACATTTCATCCGTTGCCGTTTTTCATGATTTACTGTGTGTGTTCTGTTGGTGCTTTGTTGTATTTAATGTGTAATCGCTGTAAGGGGAACAGGGGTGGTATCATTGTTTTCATTTATTTCATTACATTCTTTATTTGTTGTTTGACTACTGGATTACTCTGTTTTTGTCTCTGTTTGGGAGTGCATGTGGGTCGGGTCAAGGCTGGGTGCGTCCCTGGAATCTCCACCATAAGAATAAATAAATCGCTGTCTTAGACGGTGTGAATCTTAGCGGCACCGGACCGTTACAACTTTATTCATTTCTCCTTGCTGCTGATTGACTGTGATGCATCTCCACCTGAGTGTTCTTGTGTTTTCCGTTTTGTTCCTCTTAACCCTTAGACCACCATAACCAGCTATAGTCGTTTCCCAGTGCCATTTGTGAGCATGCAGGAGCAGACTTAAAAGCATGAACAGCACCTGTCCTTTTTGGCTGATTGATTTGATTCTCTCTCCTCCCCCAGACATTCTCTGCTCCTGTTGGGGGCTGTGCTCCCCTATGATGTTTGTCTATTCTTTAATCGATAACTAACTGCATACTGAGCTCATTTTACTTCTGAAAGATTCATGTTTGTTTGAAGTGTTTGAATAAAGTTCCTGTCTCTACAATCTCCTGTGTTTCTGTGCAAGTCTGTGACCCAAGTGTGACACACTGCAGCCTCACTGTCTCTGGGATTGAGACAGCGTCAGCGTTTACCTCTGTGTGTTTGCGTGCTGCCAGTTCAAGCGCAGTTGGCTCTGTGATTTACTTCATTTCTTCCATGGCGTCTGTAGCTGCTAAAATATATAAGGTGTCATCAGGCACGGGTAAGACGCGTGTGAAAAGAATTCTCAGAGTCCAAGAGTTCATTTTAAAGGTATTTAGTGAAAGGTAAAAGTAAATAGTCCACACAAGAATAAAAGAAAAAATAGTTACACACGTAGAATAAAAGGCAAAAAAAAAAAAAGGAAAAATTAATCTTCTATAAACTTAGCTTTTCTTGAAAGACATTAGTATTTTTATACTTAAAGGTTCTTAATTTCTTCTTTCCTACTTAAAGGTTCTTATTTTCTTAAAGGCTCTTAAGCCGGTTGGCACATAGGCAAGTGCCTAGGCACGATAACGTGCGGTCACGGTTAAAAACCATATGCCTCCACACCTTATACAAGGCAAGGCTGACACTAACTAACTGAACAGTGATGTTTACTCCAAGCTATTAGAAATGGCAAGAACATACCAAAACGATTCTATTCATGGGGGTTATAGGAACCTTCCATAGTTTATGCATTGTCATCTAATAAACATTCATGAATCTTATAGAACAAGGAAAATGGCTCTTACAGCGTCAGTTGCACTTTGTACATATTCCAGTAGTTTTTTAAAATCATTTTTACAGTTTATTAGCAGTGTGTAAAATGATCAGTGTTGTAGTAATTGTGATGCTCTCTGCATGGAAAAAAAATGTGTTCTATTAAAATTTCACTTTTTCTTTGTGAATTGTGACATTTACTTAAGTGCAGCAAAAAAGTATTTGTCGTCCAGGGATGCAATAACCCCCAAGTATGTGGAGGTTTAAGGGTTAAAGCCCCAAGATGCTGTCGAAACGCCCTGCACCTTCTAAGGCTTCTGGCAATGAAAACGCACTTGCATGAACTACAGTACATATAGTGGTAACATTGGTATTTTATATTCTAGCACTGCGGGAGACATAGCAGTACAGTATACAGTTTTACATTCTTTTTTTTTAGGTAATGTATTAAGTTAAGTTTGAAATTAAATTAGTGTTTTGGGGGAATATTTAGGGTTTAAACTATAAAAATAGGCATTTTTTTTTAACCACATCCAAAATTTGCGATTTTTAACAATTCACGGGTGTTCTAGGAACGTAACCCCTGCGAATTTTGGGGGTGTACTGTATATCGTTATTTGGAAGACGTGCATTTCATGTGTGTTCCGTGTCTACAAAGATCTATGTAAGTGTAGGATGACAGGGAATGCAAGAAATGTTGAACACATACCTAAAAGACAAACGTTTTTCATGTTTTTAGTACTAACGAGAAAATTTTGACATGAAGTGTATAATGTGCAAAGACTGGAGTCCAAATATCAAATAAACTTTACTGCCTCACTCCGCGCTGTATGAGCAACGCGGCCGCAGATAGCTTAAACAACTCGGCACATCAACATAAAAAACGACAAAGGGGTGAGCGAGCTTTCTTGAAGGCTTTTACTGGACGTACCTTGTTGTAAACTGAAATATATACAAAAGAAACATACAGGTATATACAGGTGTACAATCAAAGACAATAAAGAATGACTTCCAAAGCAATACATACTGTAGCAGACAGTATACATTAAACAACAAAGTTTTAAAAGACACTTACAAGGCGAGTGATTTCCACGGTTGGATCGAGACAAACAGAAGCATGTAGACAGAGGTTCAAATTGCTGCGTAGCACAACTAACCAGACCCAGGGGTTTATATACCCTAAGGATACGTTTTGGACGAGACCGAAACAAGAGATAAAGGGGTGCCTACGTGAGACACATGGGGTGTATTGTATTCAAATGTTTATTATGGGACCTATGTGCTTTACGCGACTTTCATAGACTTTTATAGCGCCACTGTGATTGTGGGACGTGACTGACTGGTGTGTTAATAAATGACAAGATGAAGGGGGAGCACAGTTCAACAAATAACAGTCTCAACTAACAAGATGTGGGGCAGAACATAAACACTTTCACAAAAGGTACAAATATAACAGAACAAGTGCTCTTTTATTCAAAACTATAACCGAAGAAAAAGAAATTGGGTTAGTGTACTTCGTTGGCACGAAGGCTTTGTTAATTCTAGTGTTAAACAATCCTCAACAAACCTACTCATACATGCCTCCCAAATACACTGGTGTCCCTTCCGTTTAAATGTAACCCTCTGCAGAGCCTTAATACTGAATAAACCTATGCCCATCTATCCAACTCCAAGATTTAAGTCATGTATGAAATATACCTTGTTAGGTCTGATCCTCCACTTAGCATTTAACTCTTTAAAAATCTGGATTGCAGAACTGACCCTGCCCTTATGTATGTTATTTATTCAAACTGGTCAAGGACAACTAGATCCATGCCTGTTCTGGCCAAGAGCCCAAATACCCTTCCAGGGAGGTCTCGCACCTGTGTACCATGAAGGCAACACACTGTACAAGATTATCTGTCCCACAAGGAGACATGAGCTTCAATCTCCCAATGACCGACTCCCCCTTTATAACTACCTCTCCTTTTCTGAGGACTGTTTCTGAGGGGAACTCCTGGGGCTCCTAACTCCTTCCTATTACCTCAGAGTCACTGTCCATCACACACTTTACACTGCCTTATGAATGTGTCTTTAGCACTACACAACTTGACTTTCCCTTACTCCTGTCTGTTTTCCTTTAAAAACTGTCTCATCACCACTTTCTTTTTTTTCCCATTTTTACTTCTTTACTAAACCAATGTAACTACCAATACAAGACCTGTTTAAATGTCCCCACTTTAAATGTGCTATTTACTTTTGCCTTCCTCCTAGCAGGAATGCTCATCTGCTTGAACATTAGAAAGATTTAGACAAAAACAGGTCATTCAGTACAACAAAGCTGAACAGCCCTATCCACATATTTCTTACAAAATAACATCAGATCTGGTTCTGGGGGTCTCAATCTGTTAAGCCCTTAGGGCATTTTTCAGCAATTTCAACCTGAGGGGAGAGCACCACAATAAAGCCTTATTACGCAATACACAAAGGAAGGACAGTCATTTTTCCACAAAAACATGACATATAATAATAATAATAATACATTTTATTTATATAGCGCCTTTCCCATGCTCAAGGCATTTACAGAATATAATAAAGAACGGCAGAATATACAGTATATAGCATTGTACAAACCAGGTAAATAAATAAAGAAGATTAAGACAGTAAATTCTGAAAAAAAACAGACAACATAATTGATGGTCTAGCACACACACATACAGGTTACATGAGCATCTTGACAGAGAAGTAAACTGAAAGAAAGGTAATAAAGTCAAGTAGAGCTAAAAGCCTTCCTGAACAGATGAGTTTTGAGTTGTTTTTTAAAAGAATTCATGGAGTCAGCTGACCTGATTAATTTCGGTAGGTTATTCCAGAGTCTGGGCGCTATACAGCTGAAGGCCCTGTCACCCATGGAGTGTAGATTAGTGAGGGGCACAACAAGATTACCAGAATCAGAGGACCTTAGTGGGCGGGCAGGCACATAGTGATGGAGAAGGTCACTGATGTAGTTTGGTGCGAGGTTATTTAAAGCTTTGTAGGTTATTAATAGGATTTTACATTCGATTCTGTAGGACACAGGGAGCCAGTGAAGACGGAGCAGGATGGGTGTGATGTGCTCGCTGCTGCTGGTTCGAGTAAGGACTCTTGCAGCTGAGTTTTGAATAAGCTGGAGCTGTGATATAAGAGTAGAAGGGGCACCTGCCAGTAGGGAATTACAATAATCGATGCGGGATGTGATAAAAGCATGGACAAGTTTCTCAGCATTAGAGAAGGAGAGGAAGGAGCGAACACGGGATATGTTACGGAGGTGAAAGAAAGAAAGTTTCTTAATGTGATTTATGTGGGCGGAATAAGTGAGGGAGGAATCAAAAATGACACCAAGATTTTTTTACAGTAGAGGCAGGTCTGATGAGATCACTGCCAAGATGGACTGGGAAGGAGCTCATTTAATTAAGTTGCATTTTAGTCCCAATTTGCAGGAGTTCAGTTTTATTGCAATTTAATTTTAAAGAGTTCTGCTCCATCCAGGTTTTAATTTCAGGTTGTGAGCTGAGAAAGCTCTGATGAAGTTCCACTTTTAACATTGAAGCAGAGCTGAGTATCACCTGCATAAAAATGATAACCCAATCCATAACTACGGATAATATGGCCAAGGGGAAGCATATAAATACAGAAAAGCAGAGGACCGAGGACAGAGCCCTGAGGGACTCCTTGTGTGACTGGCACGGAGTTGGATCTGCTGTTG